>NC_134085.1:74276191-74576191 GCF_000715075.1 Nicotiana tabacum
TTGGATAGCCTTTACACCCTATATAAAGTTTCTCTTGGCCTTGCGGTAATCTTACCAGCAAGTGCTCCAATACAATCCTGTAAATATTTAAATACAAAAATATAATATAAGTTTGCAATATTAAAATTTTGAGCTATAATGTAAAACTAGTTATTTAAAATTATTACTTACTTTAAAGAAAAGGAGATATCGTCGATTATATGGCTTGGTAAAAATAGTACGAGCTAGTCAATTTTTGGACTGGTCATTCAAAAATAACCAGTATTTATAAAGTCATTGAAAAATAGGCTCTATTTTGCTGCAACACGGAAAGTTCCAGCATAATATACTTGAGATCAGCACACCTGTGTATGAACTTCATGTATATTATGTTGGAACTCCAACACGCGAAAAGTTCCAACATAATATACTGGAGATTGGAGCACTTGTATATAAACTTCCAGCATATTATGCTGGACGGGTATATTATACTGGAACTCCAGTATAATATACTGGAGTTTAAGTATACTTATGCAGGAACTCCAGTATATTATGCTGGAAGTCCAGTATATTATACTTATGCAGGAACTCCATTATATTATACAGGAACTCAAGTATATTATATTGGAGTTCCAGTATACTGGAGTTCTAGTATATTATACTGGAGTATTTTCCGGATTTTGAATAGTGTTTTCGTTCAGATTTATCTTTACCTGAAAAGTGGCAAAATTTCGATTACTTTTGAAAATGTGCTATTTTTGAATGACCACTTATAAATTTGGCTATTTTTTAATTTCTCCCTATGACTTGTGATCTCCTACACCGTCATTATAATTCAAGTGCGGCCTAATAATATCTCTTGCAAGCACAACAATGGACTTTATAACACTATGAAAGTGCCATGAATTGTTTCTCCAGAGTGTTAAAATATCTCCTGTATCAATCAATTTCTAGCACCATGTGCACAGATCATAAGAAACATGCCTAGCTTCTCGTACACAGACATTCCACGTATTGGTTGAAGACCATATTTGTCTGTTGAATCTTGGCATAACTCAACAAATACTTACTTTCTCAGTCGAACATTCTCATAGCAACACGTCTCATTTCGATGTAATATCTCTTGAATAAAAATATATCCAGTACGCTTAGATGTACAACATGGTACCTTGCATATGTATTTCTATGCATCAAGATACACTTACCCGTTATTACACATAATATTTTCCATTCCTTCTGGTTTTGCTCATTTTAAAGTTTCTCCGATTCTTCTTGCATTTCATCTTCTTTCTCTCCATCATCTAGCAAATCATTTGGATAACAGGATACAAAGTAGCTAATGTCCCAATCATTTAGATGATTGGATATCACGTTATTAATGTCCCAATTATCGGTTTAACTAAAAATAAAATAATTAAAAAAGGTAACCATATGAAACCATTTGTTAATAAAACATAACAATAAAAAATGTTTAAACCAACAATCATAAAGTCTAGATATGAAACAATAAGAAAATTAACCACGAAAGTATATAATTCGAGCTCTAAATGAAACAACATCAAATAGTTTCAAAAATACTAATGCAATATGCATAACATATTATTGTTGCTTTTTCAAGTATGATTTATAGTTATACTCCAACCAAGATTTTCGAGCTTCATCATTATATAGCTTGGAAGATATCTCTCGCATCTCTTTCTTAACAAGAAGGTTTGAAGAAAAGTTGAAAATTTTGCTCCCCTTAGAAATGTCAGGAATATGTACCAACAAGTCAATACACTTCTCAATAGTGGCCTCTGATGTCAGAAGAGATGTAGCTCTACTTTTGTTGGACACCATCTAAAGTAGGGAGTGTATATCTTGTTTTAGTGACACAACACCATACTTTACCTTACATTTTCCCTGACTGCTAGTGCCAATGCCAATGATTGTCTTTCATTTTTTTAATAATGGCTCAGGAAACCTAACAGAATGTACATTTTGCAAGATATCATTGCTATCGTCACTCTTCTCATCATTAAGTATACCAAATTGTTCACTATGATCATAACCATAAAAATTGTTTATTTCATCATCTAAATCTAATCCAATCCCCGACATATGTTCTTGTCTTGCTCCTCGTGCTCTCTCTCTGGTGGCAACGATATCAGCAAATAATGCATCATATCGAAACCATATGAGAGAAAGATCTTCATTCCTAAATTTTTTGTATTTAGCATTCTCCTGGCACATAAATTATTAATTAATTTAAGAAATAATAAAGGTTAACAATGAAGTACTCTTAAAAGAACATATAGAACGACGTGAAATTTGTACCTTAATTTTTTCTCCCACCAATCATTATCCGCAACAATTGATTTTTTGTTTTCATCCCATCCTTAACCTATCTCCCCTTTATCAGTTGCTTAAAAAGAGTCCATTCGGGTTTCATATAATCCTAATGATGTGATGAATCGAAAGGTCATCTTAAAATTTAGAACCTAATTCTACGCTTTTAAGCTTAAAACGCTCATTTTATCTCTACTCGATTTGCTTGCATAGTACGTATGTTTTTCCGAATATCGTAATTTGGGACTTGGATGTATGTCCGGAATCGAATTCGGAAGTCCCTAGTCCGAGATACCGGTCTTTATCGAAATTTAAAAGCAAAAGGCTTAATGAAATGGAAATGTTTGACCACAATTTGACTTTTTTGATATTGGGTCCGTATTTTGGTTCCGGAACTCGGTATAGGTTCAATATCATATTTATGACTTTTTTGTGAAATTTTGTGAGAAATGGAGTTGGTTTGACATGATTCGGATGCCCGGTTATGAAAATAGAAGTTTCAAAATTTTCTTAAAAATTTCATTTCATTTGGTATTCAATACGTAGTTCTAGGTGTTATTTTGGGTATTTGATCGCGTAAGCAAGTTAGTATGATGTTTTTAGACTTGTGTGGCTTTTGGTTTAAAGCCTCGAGGGCTCAGGTGAGTTTCGGATAGGCCACAGAGTGATATTAGACTTAGAACATTTGCTGGTATTTGCAATTTCTGGGATACATACTTTGCATTTGCAAAGTGAGTCTGGGAAAGATAGTGATCGCAAATGCGATCATAGGGTCACAATTGCGGAGAGTCATGTCCGCATTTGCGAAGACAACAGAAATGTGAAGGGCTTTGCATTTGTGATGGTTCCTTCGCATTTTCTGGTTTCGCATTTGCGAAGCTCAAGTCGCAAATGCGACATCTGCAGCTGGTTAAATATGACTTAGACGGAATTTTTGATTCCTTCTTCAAATTTTCAAACTCAAGAACCCTAGAGGCGTTTTTCCAAAGAACCTTTCTTTCCCAAATCATTGGTAAGTGATTCTAACCTATTTTTTTCAATCTTCCACTACTTTTCTTAGATTTCAACCTAAAATCTAGAGTTTTCATGGTGAAATTGGGGGTTTTTGGGTAGCAACTAGGGATTTGGTAAATTGGTGATTTAGACATCAAATTGGGATTGGAATCCAAAGAAAATCACATAACCAGGCTCGGGAGTGAGTGGGTAATCGAGTTTTAGTCCGAATTTCGGGTTTGGACCAAGCGAGCTCGGGTGTTGACTTTTGTTGACTTTTTCAATAATGACCTAAATTGAATTCTTTACAATTGTGGGTAGTTCCTAAGGCTTAATTTGAATCATTTGGTTGGTAAATTGCTAGATTCTATTGTGTCGGAGGCTTGTTTGAAAGGCAAAGGAGTGGTTGAGCTTTGAGTTTGGTCTTTGGAGCGAAGTAAGTGTCGTGGTTAACCTTGACTTAAGGGAATATGTATTATTTGTCTTTTTTCCACGTGTTTAGGTGTTGGGTACAACGTATATGTGAGGTGACGAGTACTTATGCGTTGTTGTCGGGTTAAAGCATGCGGGTGAGACTTGGTTTCTTGTAATATCCTTTGTTCATGTTATCCATGTTTAGATTAGTATTGCTAAATTGCTCGTTCTTATCATTTTTACGTATCTTTTGGAGATAATTGAATATTGATTTAAAGTTGAGGTTGGTATTGTGGAACCAAATGTTGAAGTAAGGCTTGTTCTTGTTATTTCCATCTCCTTGTTGTTATTTGTTTGTTACTTTATGGTGAGGGAGAGTGTTAATGCACGAAGGGTGATGCCATACCATATTGTGAGAGTTAATGCACGAAGGGTGATGTCGTGTCATATCTGTTGATTTATATTGTGAGGTTGAGAGTAAAAGCATTGTCACGACCCAAACCGATGGGCCACGACGGCCATCCAGTACCTTACTCCACCAAGTACCAACATAATGTATCCCTTCTTATCATACTATCATAGATAGCTGAGCCGGAGAGGCTACTGTAAGATAACTAGAATACAACATGTAATACCAACTCATACATAAGACATACGGGCCTATAAGACCAAAATAACCACTTGTACACTGAACATAGGCCGACAAGGCCATACAATCTTTACGAACATGACATCTATCTACAAGCCTCTAAGAATACATAATTTTTATAAAGGTGGGGACAGAGTCCCCCATACCAAACAATACATGTCTGAATCGTACTAACCAAATAAGAAACTCCGAAGCAAATGCGCACCAACATCTTCCGTTGAGCTGATTGCCTACTTGGAGGGCTCTCGACCTGTCTATCGGGACTGCGGGCATGAAATGCGGCGTCCCCAAGTAAAAGGGATGTCAGTACAAATAATGTACCGAGTATGTAAGGAATGAAAATCAGTAACTAATAGACAAGAGAGAAACATGGAGTAAAAGACTTGACATGTAAGTCTAAATAACTCTGTAAATCATGAAATACTCATAGTGTCATGCATATAGATATGAATAGCATGTCGTGTGTAGGTACATTTTCATAACATCATCAAGCCTCTGAGGGCATCCTATCATATCATCTTAGCCACTGTGGGAAAAATCATGAATGTATACTAGCTGATCAGGTGGTGATGCGTATATAACGCCGTAATCATTTCCCATATCCCCTATACATATAATATACATATATGCACATATATAACGCCATCTGGTCATGGGTGAATGTACATGAATGCAGTGCATGAGAAGTACGTCAATAAAATCTTTCGAAGTGTCATAAGACCATTATGCCTTTGATTAATATCATGGAATAAATTTTATCAACTTATGTATTTTCTAAGACCCATGAATAGATGATAAAATAATAGGACACATGGGGAATCAAGAACATAAGCATCTCTAGTATTTCTATGAATAGAGTCATTTATGGAAATTGAGCATTTGCTCGTTTCGCTTGTATCGTATATATCATACCAAAAGAAAGAAGGGATAGCCTTAATATACCTGAACCGATTCTCTTTTGCGAAAACACGTAACGGCGGATCGAAATAGGAAAAAATTCGTATGATATTCTTGAGAAAGATTGTACCGGACTTTATTTGAATTCGCATTTCACATTAGATCTTGTAGCATTTCAGGGAATTTCACGTTGGACCTTGTAGCATCATCTCTTCAACGAATTTCACATTGGACCTTGTACTTGCTGAAATAGGGAATATGACACATAGTTCCTTCTCCATCACCCTTTTCTTCATCTTCTGCGCCTTTTTTTACAAATACAACGCAAAAATTGCATTCTTCAAGTTAGAAGCAATTTTCTGGTTTCTGTAACTGTTGCTACTGGCATGACCATCATCATCCTTTTGTATTTTTGCCACTCTAATGGAATGCATAATTATTTGGTTCCTCCACAAGGCAAATACAAAAAAGTAGTATTATTCAGTATATGAGTTACCATAAACAACATTTATTCCTTTAATTAAATGCACTTGCTATTTTTCGTTTGGCTTGACATTTCTCTTCAAGGATAAAGGAAGATGCTTTCTTTTATCAAAGAGAATGGGCTCCACTTGTGATGACTAGCCACCAAACTCCCCTAACACATGCCATCTAGACGTGTGATATAAGACTCATCATCAAGGTCTTATAGGGCTGCCACGTTTGGGGTAAACTTATCCAAAATATTTTAATTAATTACCAATCCCTTAATTAACTTGGTAATTCCTCACTAATCTAATAATTAACCAATTACCCACATAATGAAGAATTATCTCAACTTACTTAAAATACTACTTACTTTTAACACACTTTATATACCTTACTATCATGGTTATGTGGTACCTTGTATAGCACTAGTTCATAAATATCAGGTATTACAGCTTGAACCGTAATTTTTATTCCAAAAAGTCAAACTTCGACGGAACTCATTTTCTTCGATTTGCTTACCCTTTCACCTTCACGAATTTACTCATCACTTGTTTGAAATAGCATAATGCTTATAATCTTAAAATAATCCCATTCTCGAACTTACGTCGATTAACTTACGACGAAACTTTAACATATGAAAAAAGTGGGATGTAACATCTCATTTCCGAGCTTATATCAATTTACTTATGGCGTACTTTTACGTATGAAAATATGAGGTGTAATAAGCACGAAGGGTGATGCCATGCAGTTTCATTGTTTCACTGTGAGATTGAGAGTAAAAGCACGAAAGGTGATGTCGTGCATTTTTCCTTACTGTGTTTAATGGGTTTCATTGGTTCAAGGTATATTGGTTGTTATAGTTATCATTGCTTCCGTGATTTCCTCATCTTTTATTCCCCTCAGCATGTCCTCTTTCCGATATTACTTGTATAGTCTTTATTTGTTGTTATTTGTACATATACTATTATCTACAAAGGTTTATTATGTGGATGTCTTGTCATAGGCTCGTCACTACTTCGTTGAGGTTAGGCTAGACACTTACCAGTACATGGGGTCGATTATACTGATACTACACACTACACCTTTGTCCAGATTTTGGTATCGGCCCTAGCTGATCGTGAGGTTAGCAACTGGACTTGATCGTTAGGAGACAAAGATAGATCTGCTGGCATTCGTAGACCCTGGAGTCTTTTCCTAGTCTTGTTATTTGGCTTTTTCTTTTCCTTTAGAACAGGGTATTTTCTTTAAGACTCTATTTGTAGCAAATCATAGTAGCTCATGAGTTGTGACTTCAGATCCTAAATGTCTCAGATATTATGAGTTTTATAATATTCAACAAACTCTATTTTAGCTTCTGTTTAGCTTAATTATTTCTGTTATTAAAAATTGGCTAAAGATGATTTGTGAATTCTCTAACGTTGGCTTGCCTAGAAAGTTAAATGTTTGGCGTCATTATGGCCCTGAAGGTGGGAATTCCGGATCGTGACAAGTTGGTATCACTGCACTAGGTTGCTTAGGTGTCACAATTCACAAGCATGCTTAGTAGAGTCTTGAGGATCGGTACGGAGACGTCTGTACTTATATTCCAAAGGCTCTGAAGTTTAGGAACAAATTCCACTTCTATTCTCCTCTGTCGTGCAATTTTGTTCTCTCGTTGCTAATTGAACTTCTCTACTCTTATTTTCTCACAGATGGCGAGAACACGCACCACATCTTTAGCCGAGTAGTAGCTAGAGCCCCCAGTGGTAGCTCCTCGAGGGGCATAGGTCGAGGCCGAGGTCATGCCAGAGGCCAAGGCAAGGGCAAAGCTCAACCCAGAGCTCGAGTAGCAGCACCAGCAGTGGAGCCTCAGGTAGAGTTTGATGAGGAGGTTCTAGCCCGGACTGTGCCAGCAAGATCGGCTTAGGTCTCGGAGGGGTTCATCGTCATCCCAATACTTCAGGATGCTATGCTCTGTTTAGTGGGCCTTATAGAGAGTGTGGCCCAGACCGGTACATTCCTTATGGCACCAGCCGTCTCTCAGGCTCGGGGAGGAGCACAAAATCCCGCTACTCACACTCCGAAGTAGATGGCTCTACAGTTTCAGACTCCAACAACCCAGCTAGTTGGGATAGTTCAGCTGGGTGTTGCAACACAAGCCAGTGATGGATCAGCTATGTCTTTTGAGGCTATATGGAGTTTGGACATGTTTACTAAGGTCTTTCTAGTTCGCTTCAGTTGTGCATCTTCGGAGGACCCCCAGGATTATCTTGACAGCTATCACGAGGTGCTACAAAACATGGGTATATGGAGACCAATAGGGTCAATTTTGCTGCATTTCATTTGTTGGGCTCCGCCAAGACATAGTGGTAGGATTATGTGTTGACCAGAACAGCTGGGTCGCGTGTTCTTACTTGGGACTAGTTTTCTAAGCTATTTATTGAGAAGTTCCTTCCTATCACTCAGAGAGAGGACTATCGGAGACAATTCGAGCGTCTTTAGCAAGGTTCTATGTTCGTCACTTAGTACGAGACCCGATTTATAGATTTGGCCCTTCATGTTATTCTTTTGCTTCCTACCGAGAAAGAGAGAGAGAGAAAGGGTGAGGAGGTTTATTAAGGGACTTGCTCAGCCTATCAAGTTGCATATGGGTAAGGAAACTGGGAGTGATACTTCTTTTCAGATAGCTGTCAATGTCACCAGGCGAGTCGAGACGGTTCTAGCACAAGGAGGAGGTCAGGGGTTTGGCTAGAGGCCTCGTCATTTTGGTGGATTCAGTGGTTCCTCATTCGGAGGCAAGGATACTTTTGGTAGGGGCCATCCTCCCAGGCTGTTTCATTTAGTACTCCAAGCTTCCAACAGTGCTTTAGGTGGTCGTGCCTCTCATATGCCTTATTTCGATAAGCTAGCCTAAAGTGCACTACCATCTCCTATTAGTGCACCTCCACTCTAGAGTTTTCAGGGTGGTTACTCAGGCCGAAGGGTCAATTTTAGGGCCAGCAGCCACAAAAGTCGAGGTCTTATTATACTTGTGGAGATCCGAGGCACATTGCTAGATTTTGCCCTCGAGCATCGAGCAGTTCTTAGCATCAGGGTTCTCCTGCCATGGTCCCAGCACTAGGTGATTTACCGCCTACTCAGCCAGCTAGGTGTAGGGGTCAGGCATCTAGAGGTGGGGGTCAGGCCCTTAGAGGTAGAGGTCAGGCCACTAGATGTGGAGGCCAGCCAGCCAGGGACCATCCTTGAGATGTAGTTTAGGGTGGTAGGGCCCATCCCCGATGCTATGCCTTTCCATCCAGGCCTGAGGCTAAGTCATCTAACGCGGTTATCACATGTACGGTTTTAATTTGCAGTGGAGTTGCCTCAGTTCTATTTGATCTGGGTTCTACTTATTCCTACGTGTCATCCTATTTTGCTTCATATTTGGTTGTGCTTCGTTTCTACTTCTTTGAGTTCTCATGTATATGTGTCCACACCCATAGGTGAAGTTATTGTAGTAGATCGTGTTTATCATTCGTGTGTGGTTACCATTGGGAGTCTTGAGATTCGTATAGATGTCCTACTTCTCGATATGGTTAATTTTAACGTCATTTTGGGTATGGATTGACTGTCACCTTATCATGTTATATTGGATTGTCATGCCAAGACAGTGACCTTAGCCTTGCCAGGGATGCCTCTTTTAGAGTGGAGAGGGACTCCTGGCCATTCTACTAGTAGGGTTATCTCTTATGTGAAGGCTCGGCATATGGTCGGGAAGGGTTGTCTAGCTTATTTAGCTTATGTCTGCAATTCTAGTGTGGAGGTTCCTTCCATGGATTCAGTACCAGTCATTCATGAGTTTCCAAAGGTGTTTCCTGCAGACCTGTCGGGGATGCCACCCGATAGAGATATCAACTTTTGTATTGATTTAGCTCTGTGCACTCAGCCCATTTCTATTTTTCCATAGCGTATGGCCCTACTAGAGTTGAAAGAATAAAAGAGCGGTTGCAAGATTTGCTTGATAACGGCTTTAGTAGACCTAGTGTCTTGCCCTGGGGTGCGCCCGTATTGTTTGTGAATAAGAAGGATGGATTGATGAGGATGTGCACAGATTATAGGCAATTGAATAAAGTTTACCATCAAGAACAAGTGTCCATTGCCAAGGATTGATGACTTATTTGATCAGCTTCAGGGTGTCAAGGTGTTTTCAAAGATCGATTTGAGCTTTGGATACCATCAATTAAGGATTAGGGCATCCGATGTCCCAAAGACAACTTTTCGACTCGGTATCGGCATTATGAGTTTCTAGTGATGTCATTTGTCTGAAAAATGCCCTAGCAGCATTTATGGATTTAATGAACTGGGTGTTCAAGCCCTATTTGGTCTCTTTTGTGATTGTGTTTATTGAAGATATCTTGTTCTACTCCCGCAGTCGAGAGGAGCATGAGTAGCATTTTCGGATCGTCCTTCAGACTCTAAGAGACAACCAGTTATATGCTAAGTTTTCAAAATGCGAGTTTTGGTTGAGCTTAGTCACTTTCTTGGGGCATGTTTTGTTGGCAGAGGGGATTCTGGTGGATCCTAAGAAGATTGAGGCAGTTAAGAACTAGTCTAGACCTACTTCAGTTATAAAGATCCAGAGTTTCTTTGGATTGGTAGGTTATTACTATCGGTTGTGGAGTGGTTCTCATCTATAGCAACCTTGTTGACCATGTTGACCTGGAAGGGTGCCCCGTTCAGATGGTCATATGAGTGTGAGACGAGCTTTCAAAAGCTCAAAACGGCTTTGACTACGGTGTCGGTGTTGGTGTTGCCCACAGGTTCACAGCCTTATACAGTATATTGTGATGCATCTCGTATTGGATATGGTGTGGTATTGATTTAGGATAGTAGGGTAATTGCATACGCATCGCGGCAGCTAAAGGTTCACGAGAAGAATTACCCTTTTCATGACTTAGAGCTGGCAGCCATTGTTCATGCGCTGAAGATTTGGAGGCACTATCTTTACAGCGTGTCGTGTGAGGTATACACAGATAATCAGAGTTTGCAGTATTTGTTCAAACAAAAGGAGCTCAATTTGAGGCAGAGGAGGTGGTTGGAGCTATTGAAAGACTATGATATCACCATCTTGTATCATCTCGGGAAGGCCAATGTGGTGGCCGATGCTCTGAGTAGGAAGTCAGCGGGTATGGGTAGCCTTGCGTACATTGCAGTCGGTGAGAGACTGCTTGAATTAGATGTTTAGTCTTTGGCCAATCAATTTATGAGTTTGGATGTTTCTAAGCCTAGTTGTGTTCTAGCTTGTACGGTCACTCGGTCTTCATTGTTTGAGCGCATCAGGGAGCGGTAGTATGATGAACCTCATTTGCTTTTCCTTAAGGACACAGTGCGGCACGGTGATGCCAAGAAGGTTACGATTGGAGATGATGGAGTTTTGAGGATGTAGGATCGTATTTGTGTGCCTAATGTGGATGGACTTCGTGAGTTGATTCTAGAGAAGGCCCACAGTTCTCGGTATTCTATTCATCCGGGCATCGCCAAGATGTATAAGGACTTGCGACAGCATTATCGATGAAGGAGGATGAACAAGGATATAGTTGTATATGTAGCTCGGTGTCTAAATTGTCAGCAAGTAAAGTACGAGCATCAGAGACTAGGTGGTTTGCTTAAGAAGATAGAGATTCCTGAGTGGAAGTGGGTGTGTATCACTATGGATTTCGTTGTTGGACTCAGAGGAAGTTCGATGCACTTTGGGTCATTGTGGACAGGCTGACCAAGTCAGCGCATTTCATTCCTGTGGCAGTTACCTATTCTTCATAGCGGTTGGCAGCAATTTATATCCGCAAGATCGTTCATCTCCACGGTGTGCCCGTGTCTATCATTTCTGATCGAGGTAAATAGTTTACCTCGCATTTCTAAAGGGTAGTACAGTGTTAGTTGGGCACGCAAGTTGAGCTGAGCACAATATTTCATCCTTAAACGGACGAACAATCTGAATGCACTATTCAGATATTGGAGGTTATGCTCTGCGCTTGTGTTATTGACTTTGGAGGATCTTGGGATCAGTTCTTGCTACTTGAGGAGTTTGCCTACAACAACAACTGTCAGTCGAGCATCCAGATGGCCCCTAGTGTCACCTAAACTCACACCACAAATATAGGATATGAGGCGGTCGAAGCAATAATAAAAACCTAACCGCAAGTCAGGGTCGAATCCACAGGGAATTAGATTTTGGATTAGGTATACACCTAGTGTGAATGTATGATGTGCCTCAAATTGCACTTCCGCATTTTCAATTGTTGTTTCTACTTCTACTTTTAAACAATTGATTGTAATTGTAGATCTAAGAGACAATATTTTTTGTTTTGGTTGTTTTTCAAGTTATGAAAGATCTAAGGTTGCGACTTCCGCCTAGTTGGTTACCTAACAGATTTAGGGCATGTTTTGTTGATCGGGATACAATATAGTAATCACACGCAATTATTCACTCTATACCTCTCAGTAGTTTGAGAGATTTTGCCCAATTTGGCTTTCTCAAGTTCAAATGGGTATTTCACAAAACAAGTGATATATGCTCAAGTCAGGTCTTACTATCTCTAGATTTGGCCCTTTTATTGGGGCTATCAATTTCTTGAGTTCACCCCAATTTATTGTTAGCCAAGCTTTCCTAGACTTAGTTTCTCTTTCTCAAGTAGAGACTAAGTCAAATAGGCATGAATCAATGTTTGCAATCATCAATTCTCAAATTCAAGCAAGAACTAGGCTAAATATCATAAACCCAATCATAAATAAGCCCTAAATCAATGACCCATTAAGTACCCATACTAGGGTTGGGTCACAACCCTAGCTAAGGGTTTAACTACTCATGGAAAATAAAGAAATTAAAGAAGAAACTAAGATAAAATTCATAATACTTGATTAAGGAAAGAAAATCTAATGTTTAAAAGCTAATCTAGCACAATGTTACCTAATACAGTAAAAAAAATGGCTTAGGTGCTCCCAACTTACAAAACTTGACCTAAACATGACAAAAAGTTCTATTTATACAAAGCTGAAAATATCTGACAAAATTACCCCTACGGAGATTGTGCGGCCGCACAATTATTTGTGCGGTCCGCACATTGAGACTTGGCTTGACAGGTTCCAGTTCTATGGCCGCACAATTCTAGGTTGCGGCCACATTCCTTCAGCTTCTGTAGACCACACATTTATGAGTGCGGCCACACTGTTGCTTCTGCGGCCGCACAATTATAGTGCGGGCCACATTCCTTGATCTTGGGCTTTGGCATTGTGGGAGTTCTGCGGACCGCACATTTATGAGTGCAGCCGCGCTCTTGATTATGCGGCCGCACAAAAATGGAGCGGTCCGCATTACTTCTTGACCTTAAAATCCTATCTCTCTGTACTTTATCTTCTACGGTCGTGCCAAAATTGTGCGGTCCGCACTTTGCATAGCATTTCTTGTCAGAGGCTTTCTTTATGCTTTGTGTCCGGACTCAATATTGTATGGTCTGCACAGAGACCTTTTAGCCTTGTTTCTGTCCTTATCCAAAATTACTCCTTCTTGAGTTGATTTTCATTTCTTTAGCTCATATTCTAACAATGCTTCAAGCAAGTACATTTTGTTAGTTTTCAGGAATACCTTTAAGCAATTTTGAGCTAAAACGAAAGTAAAAGAGTGAAAATAAGTAGTTAAAATCCCTACTTATCAACTCCCCCAAACTTGTGCTTTTGCTTCTCCTCAAGAAAATAAGGTAATTCTCACCTCCATAAGACACGAACTATTTCAGCTGGCCTAAGGCGAATCAATCACACAACAATTTGGACCAACAATTACCCACAACACATATGAATTATCAACAACGCAATGATTTAACTTTTTGAGTACAATAGTTCTATTGTGACACTAGAGCATCAAGAGTTAACTTTATTCATCAGGGAAGCTCGCTCTTTCATATAGGTCATTGTGGATCCCAAACTCCTCCTCCTTTACTCTCCGTTAGAAAATCTCACTTTACAATGTAACACTCAATTCAAGGATAGTGAAAGGTTCACTCATCTCTCTCAAAAGAATGTCACAAGTACGGCTTTAAGTATCATATGCTAGACCCTTATCTAAATCACCACTAATGTAAGCTCACTCAACTTGAAATCATGTAGGGCTTTTGCGGGGTGTAATAAAGGCTTTTGGACCAAGGTATGACTTGTTGGAATAGAATGGTTTTATCTTTCCTTAAGCACTCTATTTTCTCTTTTTGGCTCATACTTTATCGACTCTTTGAGTAAATTTATTTTTCCTCGGGGGAACTTTACGTCACTCTTTCATGGTCATGACATTCATTTTTCTCCTTTTCTATTTACTCCATTCCCTTTCTCTCTAGTTTTTTCTTTGAATCCCTTCAATTCTTCACTTTATTCACTTTCTTTTTGGTATTTTTCTTTTTGTTTTTTCTTTCTTTGCATTCCCGTTTCTTCATTTCTTTCTCTTCTTTGTACCTTTATATCACTTTCAAACTCCTCGTCTCTCCCCCAAACGTATGTTTTTGCCAATTGTTTTTCAAGAATGCTAAGGAAAGATCGAGTGCCAAGAGAAGGTCATTATAAAACGGATAAAGCCTTATAACGTGGTTATTGAAAGAAAAAGGGCTTAAGCTCAAAAGAGTTGACTAGGATATAACATTGGTAGGCTATGGAAGATTTCAAATTTTAAGTTGGATCAAGGAGAGCTTATAATCATTTCTCAAGCCAAGCTACACTTAGAATTTTGCCTAGAAAAACATTCGGGGCAAGTTCTAGACTATTACCACGGGTACTTGGACTTGAAATTCAATACTTCACCACTCACAGTGCTAGATTGCTAAAGAGAACGGATTCGAGGGCCCACAACAATGCTAGTTAATATTGAGAATCACAAATGACTCGACTGAACCACTCGATGTCTGTTTAAGTTAACATAAAAGTCAAAAGGTCACAACTAGAGCTATTTTCTGCCAACAACTTTGTTTTTAACCATATGGCCGTAGGTAAATGGGTTGGTACCAAGTGAAGCATGGTTGGGACCCTTTTATTCATTACTACTATTTTTGCCTAAATATAAAAGAAAACGGACTCAATCCCTTAAGAAGTTTTGTTTACTGTGAAAATGGAAACAACAATTACATTTGTAAATGGAATTCTAAAAATACATGATCTATTTTTATGGTAGTTGTATAGAGAAGTTGATGCTAAACATATGAAATTTAATGAAGAGATGCAAGCTAAAACGGAGCAGTGACCAAACCTAGGGGCTTGCCGTCCGAGCCTCACACTGGTCGATAAAGGACCTCGAGGGCGATATCTGGCTCGATCTCGAGCTATCGGGGTAACTGGGAAAGGATATAACAATTAATGTATGATCAAACTAGGCTCTTTATGGCCTATTCCAAGCAATAAATGAAGAACAAGTATGAAACTAATAAATGCTAAAGTGGCCTCGAGCGAGTAAGTTAGAGAAAAGAAAAGGAGAGAGATATTATTGTGATTGTGTAGAGTAGTTAGAGCTCTGCCTTACAGAGTGTTAATGACTCCCCTTTAATAAGAGGGGGGAGCCCAAACTTAGTACAAGATACGTAGTGATAAAAGAAACGGGATGGGACAGACAACTAGCTTCATGACGTAAGCGTGGGCCAATGTTAGGTTGCCCAAATAGACTTATCGACTCTGGATGCATTCTTCGGGAGCTTTCCATGTTTGTCGGGGTTTCGGTCGATGTTATCCTCGGCTGGATATCGATAGATCTTGAGGGAAGTGGCTGGCTCTAGGTCCCGATCCTCCAAAGCGACCTACTAAAGCAATTTTGTGAACGAGAAATCGGTCCTCCGATTTCACCATGCACAGATAGTCTCTGCGTTTCTTAGAGGGAAGTGATAAGAAATGATTTTGACACTCCACTCCGCGGGCTCCGGTAATGATGTTGTGCTGATGGCGCAGCCCCTTTATTAATTGCCGAGCCGTTTCACCCTTTCGCTTCTTTAGGGTCATCTGATGTGTTGTGACTCCTCGTTCTCTGGGGTCATAATATTGTCATCGATTCAACTTCTATGAACGCATTGATTGCGCCTACTGTTACGCTTTTTGAGGGTGGTAATGGCGTCGTCGGTTACTTTGCCCTCCGCCTATAAATGGGGCTTCTTGTGATCAGTTTTTATCCCAAGCATTCTTTGATACCCATCCTTTCCTCCTTTCTTGCCATTTTAGTCTTTGCCGTCTTGTCATGTTTGAGGCCGATGGCCTCAAGGTCTCACATCAACGTTATGCGCGCCTTGGCCCAACTCCCGATCCTTCTTCAGTTGGACGAAGTTGTGTTGTTGTGATATTGTTGTTGTTGTTGTTGTTGCTGTCTCCGTTGGCTCGGGGCAATGAAGTAGAGGACCGATTTTCTTCAACCCAGGGAGATACTTGGATTATGCATCGCTGCTCAAGAGGGGGCTCAGATTATACACCGCTGCTTATCCTCCTTCCTCAACTTGGCGTGTTACACCCCCTTTTGATTCCTGGGGGTATGGCGACAGTTTCTACTGGCTGTTACCTACCAGGCTAAGGCAACGTCTCAAGAAGTGGCTTTACAATGGTAGTACTAGCGGAGTTCGTACTAGCCAAATTTTTCATCCAGCCGCTTCTTGTCTTCTTCCGGCCTCTCCTTCATCATTTTTCTCCTCTTTCTCGCTTTCCTCTTCTATATCCTTCCTTTTGAAGATTCCATTCTGGGAGGATCGAGATGAGGTCCCTGAGGGGATTGGACTTGGAAGATATAGTCTTTGAGGTCATACGCTTGAGGAGATGATGCCGGAGATGCCGCACTTTGGGCATAGGCTAGATTCTTAGACTTTTGTCATATGCATACCCTTGAACTTATTTATTTCTCTGTAAGGATCCCCTTGCGGGCTTTTGTAATCATATGTAAGGACCCCCCGAGGGTCGTTGTATGCTAACATTTTATGAATACAATGATATTTCCTTGACTCTTGCTTTTGATACTTGTTGTATTTCTTTATGTTTGCAGCAGCTTTGAATGCACGATCATGTTTTGTTGTTGTTAACACTGGACCCAGATGCGAGTATTCCTTCTGGCCTTCGGTTGATGGAAACGGCTTCGTATAGGGCCATTCGTGGTTCCTCGGACTGAACCCGAATAAGGTCAATAGCCTCGGGTCGCTGGGACCCTGACTTTGCATGGAAACGAGGATAATGTTTTTGGGCCTCATAATAACCTTTGAGAAGGAATTTTCTCGGGGACCCGTGGACAGAGGATGCTGGTGATTTCCTGAAAGCAGCCCTTGAGCGGAGGCTCGCTCGTACTCATACCATCTTGGACAGCACCCGGAGCCCAGTTCGTATGGGTGACGTTCAAAAACGCTTATTTCTTCATAGACTGGTTTCCCTTGATGGATATTTTCGAAGTTGCGTACCACCCTTGTGTTGGTGAAGGCATTGTTGGCTCTTTGGAGTGCCGACACACTATGACAGAGGTCTTCGAGATCAGGTGTCGCCTCGAGGCCGGATATGGTGCTATTGGTTAGCGTCTTCGGTCAGCTTCGAATCATCGCCGCTCTTCCGATGTATGATATGAGGTTGTTTCTGCCCTCCCAGGGATTTCCCTGTCTCACGCAGTTGCCATTTTCTGCGCCATGTTTCTAGTATCAACACGCCTATACGTCTCTCCGTCTTTCAATCTTTTAACTTTGTGACTGCTACGACGGTAATGATGGGATTAATCTGACAGGGGGAGAATCCCCCCCTCCGGTTTTCGGTGCCATCGGGGTCTACTGATTCCATGGTGCTGGTTGATCATGCCCTTAATCGATGTTGCCGGGGACGACAGAGACCGGGCCTGGACGAGTTGCTTTGCTGGGTGCTGACCATTGGTATTATACCTTTGGAACCCATATTATTTGCTTGGAAAATGGAGCAATATTCTTTAGACGGCGTGCCCCGCGCTTTGCCAGTTCTGCCTATGGCGGGAGCAAACTCAGTAACTGTGTCCTCTTTCTTCGGTCATGTTTATACAGGCATTTGTAGGTATTGGATGGTCCCCTAAGGGCGAGGTTGTGCCCCTCTAGAGAGAGGAAGGAGTTGTAGGCTTCCGAGCCAGGGGGCGATGGCGATAAATGAGATATGCACTCGTAGTGTGATAAAGCTTTTAGCGAGCCTAAATGGGTCCGTGTCTCTGCCGAGGGAACATCGTCCGAGCCTACTATTCTTGAAGTTTTTGATCCCGGAGCGGTGGTTCCTTCGAGTGATCATGCTTCAACCGAGGTCGATTCTTTCCAAGGGCGAGGGGGCTAGGCAATAGGGATGTGCTTCGGCTTTCGTGGAAGTCCGCCGGCCTTACTTTGCGGTGAGCTTCGGCACAGTTCTTCTGCATCTCATGTCTTCCCTTCCTTATTAGGTTTTCACTCTGTAGGACTTTGATAGGCTCAGGTTTGAGCTGCTCCACCATGGGCTAGACCTCGAAAAGCTCTGGATGACGGTATGTCCCTTAGGCTCCTTAACGAGGAGAATGAGGTTGAGTTGATGTATTGGCGATATGGGGTGTACCGGAGCTTGAATTATGAGAGCTATTTGATGGGGCAAGTGACCTCTCGTAGTAAGAGTTTTGCTTTTTTAACCTTTGAGATTAGGCTTTTGCTTATTTTTTGGTTACAGAAAAAGGACGAAGGCTCAGGAGTACCTTAGGGGCGAAGTCGACCGAGTTAGGAATGCTTGTGGTGAACTGAGGGCTCAGGTGCAGGATCAAGATTCGGTTCGAGTGGATATGATCGAGAAGCTGGAGTCTGATCCCTCGAAGGTCTGGGTTGAACAATTGATGCTCGGACTGAAGTAGAATTGAGTTGGGCCAAGGCTGATTAGGAAATAGTGATCCATTTGAAGGACGTCACTGATGTCCGAGCTGAGTTGTAGCGGGCCCTCAGTCGTGAGAAAGGATCGAGGGATACATTTGTTGTAGATCCCGAGGAGAGGTGCTTGAAGAGATCAGCAATAGGGGTTTTGTCCTCCTAAAAGAGTTGGCTTGAGCGAAGGCGGACGAGCGTGATGCTCGGTTTACTTCTTTCCGACATCACCGGGAGCAAAACTAGGGCTGGTAGGTCGTAGCCTTCTGGAGCAGAGAGTAGATTTTTCCACTTTGTATTTTCTGTTCGTAGAGCATGTTTGTAGATGGAAACCACACTTTTTACGCTTGTAAAAATAAAAAGAAACTTGAAGCTTTATCTCTTTTGTATCTCCCTCCTTATAGCTTTTGACCAGGAGGGCTGGTTTTAGAGTTTGTCAGGCAGGCCCGGGGGCTCTTGTACGCTCGATAGGCGCGGCCTTTAGTGCAAGCTGGGTTTAGTCTCCGAGTCAGGCTTTGACTCGGGCTTACCTTACCTTCAATCTCTTGTGCCTGCATGGGCGGATGACGATGGTTCTTATTCCTTGCCCTTGGGCATTTTTATTTTAACTATTTTGGGTTCAGTCTCTGAGTCGTGTTGCGAATCAAGCTTAATTGACCCTCAAGTTTTTTGTGCCCACATGGGCGGATGAAAAAGGTTTTTATATGCCTCGGATCGAAGCGACCTTTTAAGTGTGTGGACCGGAGGCTCATTTGGCTGGTGACAATGGCACTTACGCCATGCCCTTAGGCATATGTAGTTAACTATTTTGGATCCGGTCTCCGAATTGGGTTACGACTCGAGCTCATTTTAATCCTCAAATTTTCAATTTTCAAGCTGGCGATAGTGGCTCTTACATTGTTGGTCGTTGTGACCTTTTAGTGTGTGGCCCGGAGGCTCGTTTGGCTGGCGACAGTGGCTCTTACGCTTTTGCCTGCGGGCATATTGTAGGCTTTGTTTTCCTCCCATTAAGGTCTTTTTGAAATGAATTTGTCTGACCCGTCGTCGATTCGAGAAGAACCTCGATTTCAAGTCATTTAGCAGCGATGTTGGAGCACCTCAGAAGGTTTTTAGCTTGTAGGCTGAGTAGCTCGGAGCCTTGTGATTTAGAGCTGACATGGTCGAAGCTCATTTGCCTGTTGAGGGAAGCCTGTTTTAACGGTTCTTTTTGAAGTATATTCGAAGTAATGGCCTGTGATTTTGTTAGTGACAGTCGGGCGTCCCCGAGCCACGTTAATTTAGCTGGAGCACCTGTTTTGATCGTAGTCATATGTGTTTGGCCGGAGCCATTTTTTATCCCGAGTGATAGTTTAGGCGTCTACACCGAGGGTATGCCCTTTCGGGATTCTTACAAATGCGACATATAGCCTAAACTTTGGGATTGAGTTTTATGCCTATAGTAAGGTCTTATAAAATTTTCATGCCTGTTGAGGTCTTACAGTTTGTCATGCCTGTTGAGGTCTCACAGTTTTTGTTGCTATGTAGAATGGATCTGGTTATACCGAGTCTGCTCGCTCGGGGTCTTACGGCCTCACGTTTTCCAATGCATGGCGATTGACAGCAGTCTCCGAGTCATCGCGTTTGCTTAGGCTCGAAAGTCGTTACTCGCGAACTCGGAGTTGCCTTGTTGGGGCCTTATGAGCTCGGAGTTCTGACCCTGGGGTCGTGTGGGTGCCAAATTGTTGACGCTAAGTCTCCGAGTATTTCGGGACACATTCGGTGGAGGGATCCTTGATGTGAGCATGCTGAACTTTCTTTCTACAGTACGAGGTGCTTTTGGTGACATATATCCTTTGATATAATGACGTAAATACGTGTTGTTGTGTTGAATAGATCCATGCTAGACCGAGTTTGCTCGCTCGGGGTCTTATGGCCTCGGGTTTTTAGGTGCGTGGAAACCGGCAGTAGTCTTCGAGTACTCAAGGTACCTTTGATGTAGGTGACGCTCGGCAATTTCCACATTGCCTTTCCTGAAGGTTTCATAATTCGAAGTTTCGACCCGGAGGCCGCCTGTGTGTTGAATTGCTGGCGTCAATCCCCGAGTGTTCGGGACGTTTGTTGGCAAAAGAATTGTTTACCTTACTTTACGAAGTTGTATTCGACAAAAGGTATCTTTCGATTGCTTAGTGTACATGTATTTGCCGATGAGGGCTTGATTATATGGACATAGTTCTTTCGACCGTCTGGCCTGGTACATTGCTTTCCGACAAGAACCCCGTTTTGCATTTCAAAACCTTTTCGAGCGGGTAGCTTTCTGGGTGAATGCCCCTTACCGTTCAAAAGTTGTCTACAATAGAAGTTTTGAGCATTTGCGGAGTTTTCCTTAGGCAGCTCGCAGACGTTGCCTCGTTAAAAACCTTGCCGGTAAAACCCTTCTTTTGGGACAAAAACTCGGTCGAAGGAAAAGAGTGCAATAGGTGCGTTTTTAGAGCCTTGAGGTCTTCAGGCAGTGTTAGCGCTATGATAGCTCCGGTCGGGTGCCTACATAAGGGTTAGTTCTGAATTCGAAACAAAAAAGGAGATGGTCGTACCTTGAAGTAAGGTATACTGGCGATGCCTCGGGACTAATTTGTTATAATTGCCTGAGACGAAGATGCAGTATGGATTTCTATTTCATTTTGTCAAGTTCGATAGAGGGTGAGGCCCGATTCGCCCTTTGGCTTGTTCATGGATGGAGGTACGAACGTTGGAACCACATCGTGTATTGCGAACATTTCCCTTGCTGCGTGATGTTCCCCGCAATTGGTTTTAATCCCGTCCTTTGTTGGGAATTTTATCATCTAGTGAAGGGTGGATGGCACTGCTCTCATGTAGTGTATCCACGGCTGCCCGAATAAGGCTTTATACCTCATCTCTCCCTCGATGACATGGAATTTGCTGTCTTGGGTTGTGCCGGCCACGGAAACCGGAAGGATGATTTCCCCTTTCGTCGTTTCGCTTGCCATGTTGAATCCATTGGGGACCCGAGTGGAGGGCATGATTTGGTTGAGCAGTTTGAGTTGTTCTATTACCCTCGACCTGACAATATTGGTCGAGCTACCTAGATCCACGAGTACACATTTTATCTGAAAAGAATTTTTAAGGATGGAAATTACCAGGGCGTCGTTGTAGGGTTGAGACAGGGCCTCGGTGTCCTCTTCGCTGAAGGTGAGGGCGTCTTCGGGGATATATCCCTGAGTCCGCTTTCCTTTGGTGATGGATATTTTGGTTCTTCTCATTACAGGTTCCTGTGGGGTATCAGCGCCCCCATGATCATGTGGATGATGTGTTGCGGCTCGTTTGCTTCGTTCTTCTTGGTTGCCTCCCTTTCTCGGAACTGATTTTTGGCTCGATCGCTAAGGAATTCCCAGATATGTCCTTTGTTAAGTAGCCAAGCTACCTCCTCTTGTAGTTGATGACAATCCTTGGTCCTGTGGTCGTGCGTGTTGTGGAACTCACATACTAAGTTGTAATTCCTCTGTGAAGGATCTGACTGTATCGGTTTGGGCCACTTGGCTTCTCTGATCTTACTGATAGCGAACACGATGTCTGACACATTGACGTTGAAGTTATATTTTGACAGGTGGGGCGCACCCGTTGGCACTACATTTCGATCGAACTTGGTTCTGTTGATGAGTTCTCGACGGTCCTATCCCCGATCCACATTTTGATTATTGTGGGGTAGGTTGCGCCTCGGTGTGTTCTCCTATCCTCGAGGTATGGCTGATACCTTTATTTGTTTGGCTTCGGTTCCTTTGCCAGGAGCCTGTTTGGGTACACTAAGCCCGAAGGGGCTCCCAACTGGTCATCCTTGGCTCTGATCTTCGACTGGTATCGGTTGTGGACGTCTGTCCAGGTCACGACTAGATACTCGACAGGTTCTGTTTCAGCTATTTTGAAGCCACCGAGTTGCGTTCGTTTAGGCCTTGGGTGAAGGCCTGTACTGCCCAGTCATCGGAGACTGGTGGTAGCTCCATCTGTTCCATCTGAAAGCTGGACACGAATTCCCACAGCATCTCGTTCCCTCTTTGCTTGATTTTGAAAATGTCAAACTTCCTTGTTGCTACCTTGATGGCTCCGACATGTGCTTTTACGAAGGAGTATGCTAGCATGGAAAATGAATCTATGGAATTGAGAGCCAAGTTTTGGTACCACATCATGGTGCCCTTCGAGAGTGTTTCCCCGAATTTTTTCAACAATACGGACTCGATCTCGTCATTCATTATATCGTTGCCTTTTACTGCGCAGGTGCAGGGAGTAACGTGTTCATTAGGGTTGGTGGTACCGTTGTACTTAGGGAGTTCCGGCATTCTGAACTTCTTTGGAATGGGCTTTGGGGCCACTTCCTCGGGGAATGGCCTTTGTATGAACTTCTTCAAATCCGCGCCCTTGAGGACCGAGGGCACTCCCGGGATCTGATCGACCCTAGAGTTGTAGGTCTCGACCTTCTTATCGTTGGCTACTATCATTTGCTCATCTGATTTGATCCTTTTGGTGAGGTCCTCTAGCATTTTTATTATGGTAGGGTGGGCTACCGATCCGTTATTGCTTGATCTCTCGGGTACTTGTTCGGCGGGGGGAGCTTTTTTCGGTGCTGCTATGCTGGGAGTCTTCGGATGGCTTTGTAACTGAGCGATGGAAAACTATTGTGCGTACAACATTTCAAAAATAACATGAAGACTAACATCCTGTTCTTCTCGGGCTGGGGTTTTTTGGGCTTCTTGTCGGTCTCTATGTCGTATGCTTGTGTCGGTGTGTGAGGTTTTGTTGACCTGTTGTGCGTCCTGTGAATCCTCATTCGCTAGGATCGGTCCGGGCGCGTTATCTGAATTTTGTGGTTGCGTTCCGGCAACTGAACAACCATGTTGTTTTCCCCATGGTTTTCGAGGTTATCGTTCTCGACTCTGTTTACCAAGCTAGACATTTTGACCTGAAATCAAAGGTCTCGAGCAAGAAAAAACGTGAAAGATAACTTGTATTTGTGTAATGAAACTAGCAAGAAAATAATCATTATTATTTTTAGCCCCATGGTGGGCGCCAAACTATTTACCGTGAAAATGGTAACAACAATTAAATTTGTAAATGGGATTCTAAAAATACGTGATCTATTTTTATGCTAGTTGTATAGAGCAGTTGATGCTAAAAATATGAAATTTAACAAAGAGATGCAAGTTCAAACGGGGCAGTGACCAAATCCAGGGGCTTGCCGCCCGAGCCTCGGACTGGTCGATGAAGGACCTTGAGGGCGATATCTGGCTTAATCTCGAGCTATCGGGGTAAACCGGGAAAGGGGATAACAGTTAAGGTATGATAAAACTAGGCTCTTTATGGCCTATGCCAAGCAATAAATGAAGAACAAGTATGAAACTAATAAATGCTAAAGTGGCCTCGAGCGAGTAAGTTAGAGAGAATAAAAAAAGAGAGATATTATTGAGATTGTGTAGAGTAGTTGAAGCTCTGCCTTACAGAGTGTTAATGACTCCCCTTTTATAAGAGGGGGGAGCCCAAACTTAGTACAAGATACGTTGAGTGATAAAGGAAACGGGATGGGACAGACAACTAGCTTCATGACGTAAGTGTGGGCCAATGTTAGGCTACCCAAATAGACTTAATCGACTTCGGATGCATTCTTTGGGAGCTTCCCGTGTTCACCGGGGTTTCGGTCGATGTTATCCTTGGCTGGATATCGACAAATCTTGAGGGAAGTGGCCAGCTCGAGGGCCCCCGCCTCCGAATCGACCTACTGAAGCAATTTTGTCAACGAGAACTCGGTCCTCCGATTTCACCGTGCACAAGTTTGTCACACCATCCATCATTGGGAAGAGTCGCCCGGTTCACACAAAATCCACCTTTGGAAAGAACCGCGGCATTAAGAAAACTAAAGGCTTATTGTTCACTAAAACAAGAAAAAGAAGCTAACAAATCAAAAAGAAGTTACTAAAGCAAATAAGAAGTTATACTACTAAGAAAGACAAACTAAAGAAACTATGAAATAAGCTACGGAAAGTAAGACAAATGAATATACAAACCAAAGGGAAATGAATATTTACCTAAGGGAACTAAATATATACATCAAATGAAAGGGAAAAATATATACATAACCAAAGAGAAAATAAAAATAAAAGAAAAAGAGTATAAGAGTTATTATAGGCCAAATGTCAATGTCAATCAATCAAAATAGACCACCCCCGAATAGAAATAAGCATTGTCCCCAGTGCTTAACAAAAATAAGAACAAGGAAGGGTAGAGAGATAAGAGGACTCCCTATGAGGCCTCATCTGCATGCAATCCATAACACCCTCGGTCTCCTTTAGCTATATCTCATCATCACCTAGCTGAGGGACGACAGGGTTACTGAGCATCTAGAGCATCTCCTCAGTGGTATGGGTAGTCGCAGCCGACTCTTCAGGCTGGGCAGTTGTTTCCTCTGATGCCTCAGGTATTGTTGGTGCTTCCTGTGCTGTTGGGACTGTTGGCTCTATAAGTAGGTCAAGTGGTAGATCTCCTATAGATTCTATCTTGACAATCTATTTTCTCAACTTCTCTACTGACTTCTTCGATGCTTGAGACTTCCGAATCTTCTTCGCTTGCTTTCCCAACTCCTCAATGACTTCCCCATGTGCCAACAGAGTCTTCATAATGTTCTTCTTGTTGTCCAAAATCTTCTTCAATGTTTCCTCCACTGACAGAGGTACATGTGGTGCTGCTGGGGCAGAAGACTGTGATGCAACAACACTAGATATGTCAAACAACTTTGAAGTAGCTATCTGCATCAAGTTGTAGAGACTTATCAATGTTTGGGAGACTCACGGCGTAGTCCGTGGATAAAACTGGCACTAATAATGAAGTTCATGGTCTAGAGGAAGAAGGTGGTGGCATGGATGTTGCCTTGGTGGAAGGACCGGCTGTTGTGGAAGGTATGGCATCTGTGGAAGGCTCAGCAGCTAAATTAGTAACTACTACCGTTGGCTCCTCAGAATGGTCAGCGGAGGTAGTTGCCTTACCCTTGAAATTCGGGTTGTCAGCACTCTGTAGGTGGTACCATGATAAAGGCTTCATTGCCTTTACTTTTTGATTATTGAAATACTCTATGAGGAAGTTCGGGTAAGGGTAGGATCTCTCATCTTTCTGGACAGCTAAAGTGATGTTTGTTAATATTATGGCACCCACATTGATTGGGTACCCAGCCATAATTGAAGCCACCAAGACTGTCGGGGAAGTAGGAGGTTGATCTCATTTAAGCACAGATCAATACGGCTGCACACGAAGATCTGCCACCCTTTGGCATCAAAATTAGGGTGGCCCGGGCTATGGGAACTCTTGTTGTGAGCCACAGGGGTGGTGGTCCTTGAGCAGCAAAAATCATGGCTAGCCACGGGCGAGCTGCATTGCCCATAGCAAGTTTTTCCAAATACTAGACCGCCTCAACTTCTTCAAAGCCCACATAAGCGTTCAGAGCACATGAGTCAAATATGACTTTCAGGTTTCTCACTTTTGTAACCTTGGTACCCTTCTTAATGTGAGCCACATTGGGATAAAATTCTTTAACCAAGTGCTTATTTGCATGGATGACACTGTGGGTGAACCATTTCCATGCCTTTTTCTCCCGAAATTGCCTAAGGACATTAGGGTTGTAAATGTCCAAATCCTTTATTAAAAATTGTCATTCAAGTGTGAGCGATCTCTGGGGATACCACTCTTTGAATTTGCTGAAGGCAGTTAAGCTAACGAATCTGTCTTCTCTCAAGGCAGCCCACTCGAGTGTCACCTCCTATCCCATTATCTGGGACATCATCATCATCATCTACATTGACTGGTGCAGCTGGGACGTGTGAGGAAGAGGGCTCAGAATCTTGGCTACCCTCTTTCGAACCCTCAGAAGAACTAGCAGAAGAAGAGGATTCATCTCTCGAGTGGAATTTATTCGTGACTTTTTTGGGTTGAGATTGGGTATCAGGAAGTGCTTGCACAGAGTAACCCTCAGAAGCTTCCCCAGATGGGAGACACTCACTAGACTCAGAGGGTTTAGGAAATCTGCTAGTGGTTGCTTTCTTGCTTATGGCTCTCTGTATGGCTAGTGGTAGGTTACTTTTCCCTCGGCCTCAGTCTCAGAAGGATTCACCTCTCCCTTTAGAAGCATCACCTCGACCACGTGATCTAACCATTTTCTGCAATTCATAGCAATAAGGATCAGTTAGAGCTCAAAATAGTACACACATATGCATGATAGTTGCAGGAATCAGACTACAGAAGAGGCAATGTGGATCGCACAAAAGTGACTGCGGCCGCAGACTGCCAAGTGCGGACTGCTCAATTTTAAAGTGCAGCCCAACAACTTGTTGTGCAGACCGCACAATTTTGAGAGCGGCTGCACATCTTGTTGTGCGGATCGTACAAGTTTGAGTGCGGCCGCACAACCCCAGATTTAGACTACTGGGTCTCTAATCATTCAACAGTGCGGACCACACAATTTTATTGTGGATCGTATAATTTTAAGTGCAGTCCGCACAATTCATGCACACATCTGCCCTAACTTAGAGAACTGTGGACCGCATAAAAATGTGTGCGGCCGCACAATTTGAATTTTATGTGGTATTACCTTATGGTTCATGCAATATTTCACAATTTAGACATGGTTTGCACAAATTGACAAGATTAGTGGTCTACCAATCCCTAATGAATATATATGAAGCTACCCACATGATTTTGAAGCACACATTAAGCACATTTGACATTTATAGGCCTAAAAATAACTAAACTAATCAAAGAAAACAAAAACAAAGTTAAGAAGAAAGAATAAAAATCTAACATGGATTGAGCATACTAGTAGTGAATGATGCGAGTGAGAATATAACTTGACGAAATGAGGGAAGATTTAGAACTAATGAGATATGCACTATGTTAGCTTAGGGCTTGGGAGTTCAGAGATTGTAAAGTGTGAATAGTGGTGAAAAGCCCTATTTATACTTTGACCAAGTCAGATCCAGAGCTTACCTGAGTGCAGCCGCACAATTTTGAGTGCGGTCCGCACTGTTTACCTGAACCTTTGAAGAAGCTTTGCGGTCCACACAAAAGTGAGTGCGACCGCAGAATTTGTGTGGGCTGCACAATATTGTGTGCGGCCGAAAATTGCTAATGAAATTTGACAGGCAATCTTCATAGAGCATGCACTTTTGGTCTTCCAGTTATGCGACCGCACAGAGAATTGTGCGACCAGAGTGATTGTGCGATCTACATAATTGTGGTGCGGTCTCCACTTTTGTGACCCTTAGCCAATTTTTTTTGCACTGTCCCTACAATGCACACCCATTCCTGCACAGACATCAAAACTAGTTAGCACAAAACAAAGCTATCTAATGAAGAAGAACAAGAAAAAACAATGACACATGGGTTGCCTCCCAAGAAGCACCTGATTTAACATCGGTACACAACGCATATTACCAATCATTTGAAATGAAGAACCACCACAATGTGGCCATCATCAACCTTGCCAAGATAATTCTTAACCCGGTGCCCATTGACTCTAAACAACTCATCGTTCGTATTTTTCAAATCTAGAGCGCCAATGGGGGTTACATTCACCACTTCAAATGGGCCACTCCATTTTGACTTCAACTTGCCCGAAAACTATAACCGAGAATTGAACAATAGAAAAAGATCACCTTCTTTAAACTCCTTATTGTGGATGTAGTTTTCATGGAGGTACTTCATCTTCTCCTTGTAAAGGGACGAGCTTGTGTAGGCATGATACCAAAATTCATCTAGCTCATTTAATTGTGCCACTCTTAGGTTTTCAGTGACATCCCACTCAAGGTTCAACTTTTTCAAAGCCCACATGGCCTTATGCTCAAGTTCCACCGGAAGATGACACGCCTTCCCGAATATCAATCGATATGGAGACATCCCAATAGGTGTTTTGTAGGCCGTCCTATAAGCCCAAAGAGCATCATCAATTTTCTTGACCAATCCGTCCGGTTGGCATTCACAGTCTTTGACTAACTACTCTTGATCTCCTAGTTGGAGACTTCAACTTGTCTGTTTGCTTGAGGATAGTAGGGTGTCGAGACTTTGTCAGTGACACCATACTTGGTGAGTAAGGTATCAAAATCCTTGTTGCAAAAATGCAAAACCCTATCACTAATAATGGACCTTGGGGTACCAAACCTTGTGAAGATGTTCTTTTTAAAAAATGCCATCACACTTCGAGCTTCGTTGCTGGGCAAAACCACGGCTTCAACCCATTTTGACACATAGTCCACAACTACCAAAATGTAAGTGTTCCCACAAGAGCTCACGAATGGTCCCATGAAATTAATACCCCAAACATCAAAGATATCAATTTGCAAGATGGTAGTGAGGGGCATCTCATTCTTCTTATAAATTCCACCGTCCTTTTGACATTCATCACAATGCTTGACTAGATCACTAGCGTTCTTGTAGAGAGTAGGGAAATAAAATCCACAACTCAACACTTTTGTTGTTGTTCTCACTACACCATGGTGACCACCATATGGTGAAAAGTGGAAAGCCTTAAGAATTCCCATTTGTTCTTCCTTGGCACACATCTTCGGATCACACTATCGGTACATATCTAGAAAAGATAAGGCTCATCCCAATAGTAGTCAAGGCAATCCCGTTTGAGCTTCTTTCTTTGGTTTGAAGAGAACTCATTCAGTACAATGCCGCTCATAAGATAATTGGCTAAATCGGCAAACCACAACATTCCGGTCATTAAAATGGCTAGCAATTGCACGTCGGGGAAGGAATCATTGATCTCAAGGCCATCATGTGGCCTCCCCTCCTCCTCAAAACAAGACAAGCGGTCCGCCACTTGGTTCTCACTACCTTTGCGGTCTTGAATCTCTAGATCAAACTCTTACAATAGAAGCACCTACCGCATCAATATTGCCTTAGAATCTTTCTTGCTCATCAAATACCGAAGCACCGAATGGTCGGTGTGAACAATAACCTTTGTACCCATCAAATACGGGCGGAACTTTTCCATATCAAAAACAATAGCAAGTAGCTCCTTTTTAGTCACTGTGTAATTGACTTGGGAATCATTCATGTTCTTTCTAGCATAGTAGATAGGATGGAAGATTTTGTTGATACGTTGCCCCAAAACCGCTCCAACCGCCACATCACTAGCGTCACACATGAGCTCAAAAGGTAAGCTCCAATCTGGTGCGGTGATTATAAGAGTAGTAGTCAACTTGAACTTGAGCAATTTGAATGCCTTCATACAATCTTCATTGAAATGGAACTTGGCATCCTTCTCTAAAAGTTTACATAAAGGGTTTACCACCTTGAAAAGGTCCTTGATGAATCGACGATAGAACCCCGCATGACCCAAGAAGCTCATCACTCCTTTCACGAATGTAGGGGGAGGGAGCTTGGAGATCACCTCAATTTTTGCCTTTTCGACCTCAATACCGTGCATTGAAATTTTGTGGTCGAGGACATTGCCTTCCTCGACCATGAAGTGACATTTCTCCCAATTCAACACCAAATTTGTCTCCTCACATCTAGCCAAGACCTTATCCAAATTGTTCAATAAATCCTCAAAAGAATTCCCAACCACGGAAAAATCATCCATGAAGACCTCAAGAATATCCTCCACCATGTCAGTGAAAATAGCTATCATATACCGTTGAAAAGTCGCCAGTGCATTACACAAACTAAATGGCATCCGCGAGAATGTGAAAGTACCATAGGGATAAGTGAAAGTGGTCTTCTCTTGGTCCTCAGGAGCAATAAGAATTAGATTTTAGATGGAGTATCCATCAAGGAAGCAATAAAAAGCACGTTCGGCCAACATATCAAGCATTTGATCAAACAATTGAAGCAGGAAATGATCATTCCGAGTGACTTTGTTGAGCTTCATATAGTCCATGCACACTCTCCACCCGGTAACAGTTCTTGTGGGGATCAATTCATTCTTGTAATTTGTTACCACAATCATGCCCCATTTCTTTGGGACACATTGCACCGGAGAAGTCCATGAACTGTCAGAAATGGGGAACAGAACTCCGGCATCCAACCATTTGATTATCTCCTTCTTGACCACCTCTTGCATTGCTTCATTTAGCCTCTTTTGATGTTCAATTGAGGGTTTGGCACCCTCCTCCAAAATAATCTTGTGTATGCAAAAGGTGGGGCTTATTCCTCGTATATCCGCCAATATCCATCCTATTGCTCGCTTCCTTTTCTGTAGCACCTCCAACCTTGACTCTACCTACATGTTAGTCAAACAAGAGGAAAGAATAACCGGTATAGTAGAAGAAGGGCCAAGGAATTCATACCTGATATGCGGAGGCAATGGCTTTAACTCTAAAGTGGGAGGATCCTCGATTAATGGCTTTGTTGGGGGAGTTTTCTAGTTTTCAAGATCTCAGGACAACTTGTAGGGTTCAAAGTGTACGACCCCATTCCTTGCAATGCATTCACACACTCCACATAGCCTTTGTTCTCCTTATCGTCTAAGTTGAGCAAAACAGCTTCCAATTTGTTCTTAACATTCATTGTGGCACTAGCATTATAAATTAGCACATCGGTCACCAAATCCACGAATGAACAAACTTCATTGCCATTCAGTTGCCTCTTAGATATGCACAGATGGAAGACCACCTTTTCGTCATGCCCGGAAAGTGAGCTCACCGGATTCCACATCAACATGAGCCTTCCCCGTAGCAAGGAAAGGTCTACCCAAAATGATAGGCACCTTATAGTCCACTTCACGATCAAGAATCACAAAGTCCATCGAGAGGATGAACTTTTCCACACGGCTTAACACATAATCAATAATACCCAATGGCCTCTTTATTGTACGATCCGCCATTTGCAACCTCATGGATGTGGGTCTTGGTTGCCCAATTCCTAAAGTTTTGAACACCGAATATAGAATCAAGTTGATACTCTCCCCAAGATCACATAATGCTTTGGCAAAGTCGACACTTTCAATTATACATGGGATTGTGAAAGCTCCCGGATCTTCCAATTTTGGAGCCATTGAGTGCACAATAGCACTGACTTGCTTTGTCATCTTGATAGTCTCACAATTCATCGATCTTTTCTTTGTCACCAAATACTTCATGAACTTTGTGTATCCTGGCATTTGTTCCAATGCCTCAACCAAAGGCACATTAATAAACAAACTCTTCATCATATCAATAAGCTTTTTGAATTGGTTCTCACTATTTTTCTTTGCAAGCCTTTGAGTGTATGGAAGAGGAGGCCTTGACATTGGTGCCTTAACCTTCGGCACTACCGGTTCCAACATGCCAATCACGTGTTCCCTAGACGGGTTCACTTCTTCTTGCGTCTCCTCCACATTTTTATCAACATCAATTTTCACTTCTTCATTAGCTTGAGCCACATTGCTTGGAATTTCATCTTCTTGAACCACAACATCATCATCCACAATTCTTCTTTGATTTGAGGTGATTGCATCTCCACGTTTTCCACTTCTTGTAGTCACGGACATTGCATGTCCTGTATTATTCCCATCATTTGGGTTCACCACCGTATCACTAGGTAGTGTCCCCTTAGGACGAGTGTTCAAAGCTCGCGAGATTTGGACTTCCAAATTGCGAATAGAAGTGTTGTGAGAGGCTAGTTGAGCATCAGAGTCGGCAGTCTTCTCCATCATCTATTTAAACATATTCTCAATTCTACCCATCTCATTGTTAGAAGAGCTCGGACCTTGAGAAGGATAGGGAGGTGGATTGCTCAGTTGTTGGAACATCGGCAGCCTTAGAAAACCCGACCCCCGATTATTGTTGTTGTTACACCCTCCTTGGTTGTTACCTCACCAATTGTGTTGATTGTTGCCACCCCAAATGCCTTGATTATTGCCTCCCCAATTGCATTGGCTACCTTGATTATTCCAATTCCCTTGATTATTGTTACCACCACTCCAATTGCCTTGGTGGCCTCAGTTGTTCCAATTTCCTTGATTTCCTTGCGGCGACCATTGTTGTTGATTTTGTCCTTGAGCATTGTTTCTTTGACCTTGATAATTATTGACATGTTGCACTTCTTCTTCTTGCTCATTGAACGAATCACCTTGGTCATACCCACTATCAGCTTGTATGAATTTTTCCATATGGCTTTGCATTTGTTGACCTTTTTGTCGTCTCTTGTTTATCATCATATTCACACCTTCCATCGCATTCATTTGTTTCGGCCCTTGAACTTGTTGAAGTTGAGATTTTGACAATTGATTCATTGTAGTTGTCAACTCGGCAGTAGTTTGCCCATGATCATGTAGTTCCTTATGTAGGTGAATGACATTTGGGTCACCTTGAGGAACATTGGCTCTACTTTACCATGCTGATGAGATAACCACCATCTCATCAAAAATTTCACAAGCTTCAGCATAAGACGTGTTCATGAAGTTCCCACCGGCGAGTTAATTTACCACACATTGATTTATTGTGTTGATCCCCCTGTAGAAGGATTTTTGGATCATGGCCTCGGTCATATCATTGTTCGGGCACTCTTTAACTATGGTACGATATCTTTCCCAAATCTCGTGCATGGCTCATTGGGTTCTTTATATGAACGCAAGAATCTCATCTTAAAGTGTAGCCATATGTCCCGGAGAGAAGAATTTGGCAATGAATTTTTCTGCCAACTCATCCCATGTATGGATGGAATGATTGGGAAATCTCTCTAACAAGTCCAATGCCTTTCCCTGCAGAGAAAAGGGAAATAGCCTCAACCGCAGCGCGTCCTCAAAGACATTAGTTTGCTTGCTCCCCCAACCATTATCGATGAACCCTTTGAGATACTTGTAAGCATTTTAACTTGGAGCCCCGGTGAAGAATCCCCATTGCTCAAGTAGTGTAAGCATCACATTGGTTATTTGGAAGTTTCCCTCCCTAATGTGGGGCAGAACTATAGCACTTGCATAACCCTCATTCGGCAACACCTGGTGACCTACCGCTCTTGGTGGAGGTGGGGGAGGGACGTGAAAATTATCATGAGGCGGTCGACCTCACCTATTTTCTTGAGGTTCAAGAGGAACTTCATCAATTTGGTCATCATCCACGTCCTCTCCCATTGGAAAATTCCCAATGGCCTCGTTGTTGAGAGTCATTCTTTTACCTAAAATCAATTCAAAAACAAAGTTAGTGACTTAGAAAGAAAATAAGACAAATCACACAAGAACCTAGATATATAGCTAAATACTTTTAACTCCCCGGAAACGGCACCAAAAATTGATGTCGCCCAAACTCACACCACAAATATAGGATATGAAGTGGTCGAAGCAATAATAAAAATCCAACGCAAGTCGGGGTCGAATCAATAGGGAGTTAGATTTTGGATAAGGTATACACCTAGTGTGAATGTATTATGTGCCTCAAATTACACTTCCACATTTTCAATGATGGTTTCTACTTCTACTTTTAAACTATTGATTGTAATTGTAGATCTAAGAGACAATATTTTTGATTTTGGTTGTTTTTCAAGTTATGGAAGAGCTAGGGTTGCAACTTCCGCCTAGTTTATCTAACAGATTTAGAACTTTAGGGCATGTTTGGTTGATCGGGATACAATATAGCAACCACACACAATTACTCACTCTATACCTTTTGGTAGTTTGAGTGATTATGCCCAATTTGGCTTTCTCAAGTCCAAATGGGTATTTCACAAAACAAGTAATATATGCTCAAGTCGGGTCTTACTATGTCTAATTTGACCCTTTAATTGGGACTATCAATTTCTTGAGTTCACCCCAATTTCTTGTTAGCCATGTTTTTCTAGACTTAGTCTTTCTTTCTCAAGTAGAGACTAAGTCAAATAGGCATGAATCAATATTTCCAACCATAAATTCTCAAATTCAAGCAAGAACTAAGCTAAATATCATAAACCCATTCATAAATAATCCCTAAATCAATTACCCATTAAGTACTCATACTAGGGTTTGGTCACAACCCTAGCTAAGGGTTTATCTACTCATGGAAAATGAAGAAATTAAAGAAGAAACTAAGATAGAATTCATAATACTTGATTAAGGAAAGAAAATATAATGTTTTAAAGCTAATTTAGCATAATGTTACCCAATACAGTAAACAAAAACGGCTCAGGTGCTCCCAACTTACAAAACTTGACCTAAAAATAGCAAAAAGTTCTATTAATACTTAGCTGAAAATATCTGACAAAATTTTCCCTGTGGAGGTTGTGCGGCCGCACAATTATGTGTGCTGCCCGACAAGTTTCTGTTCTGCGGACGCACAATTCTGGATTGTGGCCGCACTCCTTCAACTTCTGAAGACTGCACATTTCTTAGTGCGGCCGCGCTATTGATTATGCGGCTGGACAAAAATGGTGCGGTTCGCATTTCTTCTTGACCTTAAAATCCCATCTCTCTGAACTTTATCTTCTGTGGCTGCACCAAATTTGTGCGGTCCGCACTTTGCATAGCATTTCTTGTCAGAGGCATTTTTCATGCTCTGCGGCCGCACTCAATATTGTGTTGTCCACACCGTGCTTTTTTAGCCCTATTTCTGTCCTTATCCAAAATTACTCCTTTTTGAGTTGATTTTCATCTCTTTAGCTCATGTTCTAACACTCCTGCAAGCAAACACATTTCATTAGTTTTCAGGAATACCTTAAAGCAATTTTGAGCTAAAACGAAAGTAAATGAGTGCAAATAAGTAGTCAAAATCCCTACTTATCAGCCCCATATAAGGTATTATATGGTAGACGGTGTCGATCATTGGTTTGATGATTTGAGCTGGGGGAGGCTCGGTTATTGGGTATAGATTTGGTACAAGATGCTTTGGATAAGGTCAAAATCATTTAGGATAGACTTCGCACGGCTCAGTCCAGGCAGAAGAGTTGTGCCGATCGTAAGGTCCGTGATGGATTCATGGTCGGAGAGAGAGTGTTGCTCCACGTGTCATCCATGAAGGGTGTAATGAGGTTTGGTAAAAAGGGCAAGTTGACTCCTAGATACATCGGACCTTTCGAGATTCTTCAGAGAGTGAGTGAGGTGGCTTACAAGCTCGTATTGCCACCTAGTTTGTCATCAGTTCATCCAGTATTCCATGTGTCCATGCTTCGAAAGTATCACGGCGATCTGTCCCACGTGTTAGATTTTAGCTCTGTCCAGGTGGGTAAGGATTTGAGCTATAAGGAGGAGCCGGTGGCTATTCTAGCACGACAGGTTTGTCAGTTGAGATCGAAGAGTTATCCTTCAGTTCGAGTGTAGTGGAGAGGTCAGCCCGTTGAGGTAGCTACTTGGGAGTCCGCGTCGAACATGCGGAGTAGATATCTTCACTTTTTCACCAGTCCAGGTACTTTTCTATGTCCGTTCGAGGACGAACGGTTATTTTAGAAGTGAAGAATGTGATGACCCGAAAGGTCATCTTTATATTTAGAACCCAATTGTGTTCTTTTAAGCTTAAAACGCCTCATTTTATCCTTCGTGCGCAGTCTGGGCATGTATCCGGAAAGCTTTTATGTTAAAAATTGATAAAAATAAGAATTCTTGCCTAAAAACTTCATATGAGTTGACTTCGGTCAACATTTTTATTAAAGAGAATTGGATTTGTGCTCTCACGGTTCTGGTGGCACTACAACAAATTTGGTTATCGGTTATAAATTATTTCGTCACTTAAAATCCTTATTTCGTCACAAAAAACATTTCGCAAAGAAAAAAAAATTGTCAATTATTCGTCCTTAAAAGTGGGTCACTAAAAGTATACAAAGACAACTTAGTGTTTTGTCGCTAAATAAAGATAGATTAATGACGAAACTCTTTTTTCGTCCCCAAATACATAGTATTTAAGACGAAATTATTTGTCAGAAAAAGTATTGAAAATTTGTAGATGATAATGTGTTTTTGTCACTAAAAAAATTATTAATAACGACGAAAATACCTTGTCACTATTTATTTAGTTCAATTAGTGACAATGTCAATTGTCTCTAAAGTTACATGTATTTTGTAGCTGAAAAAACGTGATTTCGTCACTAAAGACGACATTGTATATACAAAAAAATATTTCATCCCTAAATGAATAAATTAGCGACGACTTTGCTTTTATAAAAATGATTTGCAATTTAGTAGTTGAAAACACCATAAAGTGTCATAATTAGTGACACTTACAATTGTCATAAAATATACTATTAATTTGTATTCAAATAATGAAATATATTATTGATAAGAAGGCTGTTCTACGATAAATATTATATTTAACAATTTTTTTATTGCCAATAAAAATGAATAAGGGACTTTCCCAACATTTCTAAAGAAGTTATGCCTATTTACATTCAAAAATAATACTAGTACATTTCATTAAATGTATCAAAAAAACTAAACCATTCTAATTTAATAGTTATTGTGAGCACGTGATTTTTGCCTCATACAAATTACTCCAAAATAATTACCAAAATTAGGTCTTATCTTTAATTATGTGTTATTTTAGGAATTATTGTGTGATTTTCCTGATTGTTTGCATATATTTGTGTGCATGTTTAATTTTATTAATGCATTAAAAATACAAAAATATAACATTTGCATTTAAGATTTGATTTTTACATTTTTGGAATTAATTAATAATTAGGTTTTACAAAAATAAAAATTCACAAAATAACATATGTGTATGTTTTTAGTCAAATTGTGTGATAATTATTACTTAGAGTTAATTAATATTCTTAAAGTTAATTCGGGTTTTTTAATTTAATTAGGATTTTAGTTTTAACTTTTGAAAAATAGAGAAGGAAACGGAAATAAAAGAAGAAGAGAATCAGTTGGGCTGTGTTTTAATTTAAATCCCAAGCCCAAATCAATTAACCCAGCCCAAAAAACATGCCCCATACCCGGTCCAAACTTCTAGTCTCTGAAACCATCGAAACGACGTAGTATAGGGACAGAACTACGTCGTTTCGATTTCAATAGATCTCAACCGTCCATTCATCTACATCCAACGACCAAAACTTCGCCCCATTTCCATTACCCGCCCCTGAACCGGTCCGCCCCCCATGAAACCAAAACGACCCTGTTTCATTTAATGAGCTAATCTGAGCCGTTGGATTCCAATTATCCAACGGCCCGAATTAATTACCCATTTTAATATACCTAAAATCCAAACCCCTTTACCCCTCTCAGAACCCCTCCCCCCCTCTTTCGTCTCTCATCTCTTCAGAGACCCAATGCAACGCCGCCTCACACCACCGCCATCCGCCCACCGAAAATCGCCTCACGGCAGTTCCGGTGGTCCAATCCCTTTCAAAATTACACCGCAGAACCCCCTCACTCCCCTCATGCCAAATCCCTTCTCCCTTTTCCTCGCATCACCCCGTAACTCTTCGAATCTTGGATCGAAGATCTGACCCCGAACCATAGCTTACCCAACTAGCCCCAAATCGATACCCCAGAACCATCTCACTACCCTTTTTCCAAATCCCCACTTCACACCCTTCGAATGACACCATAATTGTTCGAATCTAAAAAAAAACTAAAATCCCAAACTCCAAATCGGTTAGATATTGGAGGATTTGAGGTCGAAATTGAACTTAGTTGTGTGTTCTCAGTCGAGACCACTCGATAATGGTCTATTCCGGCTTCATATTCAAAATTTAAGATCTAATTCAAGATGGGGTTCGATCAATTTGAGGTAGGTGTCCTAATTTTAGTTTTTCTAATTCTTTTTTATTTTTCTTCCTCTACTCCTTTCTTTTATTTTTAGAATGGTTATTTGGTCGGATTCAATTTGTTTTAGTTTAGTTTCTGTGTCGAACTAAATATTGTTCGTCAATTTGGCCTGGTTTATTCATGAGTTTCTTTAGCTATTGTTCATGTCATCTGACTTCTTGATTTCTTCTGTTAATTATAGCAACCTCTGAGTCCTTCGTATTCTAGGTTTAGTCAGAGTAATTAGGATCAGTTCAATAATTTGGTTTAAATTCTTGTTTAATTGTGTTGATAAGAATTGACTATTATAAGTTTTATGCAAGTGGTCACTAATTGAGAAGCTTCTAATAGTGGTAGGGTAATATTTGCATTATTGAATTAACTAAAAGCACTAATCTGAGTGGATAATTTAAAATGGAGAAGATAAGTTGTAGTAGAAAAGGCACTAATTGAATGCCTATTTAAGGAGCTGGAACACACAAAAAAAAAGACAGAAAGAGAGCTGGAGAAATGACTAGAAATTACATAAGAAATTTCTGCAATCTTTTGATATAAATTGGTCTTAGTTCTGTTCTTTAAATTGGTTTGCTAGTCAGAATTTTTTTTAAAAAAAGAAGTTCTGATTCTGGGTTGAAAAATGATTCAATTCTGAGAAGTTCTGGCTTGAAGCTGTTTTGATTTTTGAAGTTATTGTGATATTGCTGAAGATTAAACTGGTTTAGCTGCTGTTGATTACTGTATCCTCATTCCCTCTTTGTTTTTTTCCTTATTCTCAGGTATATGTTTCTAGACTTATCTCACACAAGGTTTCGATATTGCAATGAAATGAAATCCGGAGTTCCAAATGTGTCTTCTGCACATTCAAATCTATTAGTTTAGTTTCAGTTTTTTTTAGTTAATTAACATGTCATATGCTCAACATGGGAGCTATTAGTCAACTTGCCTCTGTTGAAGTTAGTATAGCTATACAGTAATTTTACTTACTTCTGAAGCTCATTGGTTATAGTTGTTTTTGAGCTGCTGAGATGGGGAACTTGGTAGAATGTTGACCATTAGCTAAGTTTTGTGTTTAAGCCATGTTAGTTAAGTGTATGGTAGTATGGAAATATCAAGGAACCACAATAGTATATTTCGTCAAACATCGGAATTTTGTTTTAATTCTGGTTGAGATAAATGCTCTTGTTTGTATGTAATCTTGTATGATAACAGCTATTGGGATAACCATAAGTTAGAGGTAAATTGATATAGTCCATTATGTTTAAAGTATTGGAGTATTCTGAGAGGTTCAGTTGTATATTCGTGGTATATACAGTGTGAATTTGTCTATCAAATCAATTTGTAAACTAGTTTTCTTTCTTAACAATAAATTACCTATTTTAGTTTAGGAGTGCAATTATCCCATTTCTTATAACAAAATAATGTCAACATTATTACAAGGTATAGATTTGGTAATTGTAAATAGTTTTCATAAGTTTGGACAATAATTGGTTTGATTTTGTTTGTCTAAAACCCAATCCTCATAAGCGAATTAACAGAATAGTTAGGACTTGGACTAGAAATAAATGTGTAGAAGAGGATTGGGTTTATGAGTACTGATTTCGGCATTTTAAAAGAGGATATACAAAGTTGAGTTTGCTCTGGGTGTAGTGATGGTTATTTCATAAAACAAATGGTATGCATATCAGCTAAAGTTTCTCCCAACTTTACACGTAAACCATTTTGCAAGTTTTAAACACATACAATTGGTCTCAAGCATAGGAAGAGAACAAACAACTTATGAATATGGTGATCAAGCTTTAGGCACACAATTAAATCAAGGGTACTGTTTTCGCGGTGTGGTTGTGATATTTAATTTCAAATTAGTTTTAATTATCTCCATAATTCTTCTAGTTGAATAGTTTTGAGGCGTGTCATTCACACATTTGAATCATATAACCTATGGCCATCACTTAATGAATCTTAATTCTTTGGAAATCGAGGCGCGCCATTTAGCGAATTCTCATGGCCCTCGTATTAATGTAGATATAAAAATAATAAATATTCGTAGGGAAACCTTTAGGGCCGTTTAAAATATTATCGTGATTGTGGACATGTCCGCGTGACACGGTTACGATTTCTTAAAACAAATCAGAGTATACGTTCGCGTAACTTCGGATAAACTTTCATAATAATAGAGCATCATTAATCGTGGACGAAATAATTATATAGTATCCCTAAGTCATAAATCGGTTAAATTTTTTTCTAATCATTCTTGTGAATAGACCATAAACTATAATAAATTTTCTTTATAAGATTATAGTAAGTTTCTTTTACATAAAGAAAAGTTTTTTTTTTATTCTCTGAATAAATGTTTATAATTTTTAACTGCCTAGCCATCAAAGTTGGAAATTTCTAAGTTTTAATTTGGTAGGAATATTTTATTTTTTTAAAAAAAGGGAGAAGAAAGATTATGTGCTAGAGAAGATTATGTGCTTAAGATATATAATTCATAAAGTATTTTAGGCACCTTGTTTGGAGTTTTGTTTTAATATCAAAAGACTATAAAGTTTTATTTTTTTGTTTTGCTCAGTTTTCTATATTAGCAAAATTTCTTGTTTTGCGTGGTAATATTTTTGTTTTCTGTTAACATAGTTATTAAGAATGCAAGTAGTTAATTTTTGAAATTTTAATCCTAAAATGCGAAAATGAGGAAAGCTCACTGTTGATCCATGAAAATCTTGCTTTCACATATTTACATCAAAATCAAATTGATAGTATGCTTTTAGGTATGATCTTAATAAATCAATCATCGTGATTGTATACATGTTCGCGTGACATAATTACGATTTTCAAAAATAAATTAAGGTACGCGTCCGCGCGACTTTGTCTAAGTTTTTTAAAAAATAAACTAAGTGTTGTGAATTGTGTACACGTATGCGTGACATGACTCTTGACACGCCAAACCACGCAAGAATACGTATGCGTAACTCGATAATTCTTTAAGTACGAGTAAATCACGTAATTAAAAGCGGTAAAGGTAAAATGCATGTAGTTTCTAAACACATAAATAAAAAAATTAAGCCAAGTATAAATTGTTAAGCGACCGTGCTAGAACCACGGAATTTGGGAGTGCCTAACACCTTCTCCCGGGTTAACAGAATTCCTTACCTGGATTTCTGGCTCGTGGACTGTAATACAGAGTCAATATTTTCCTCGATTCGGGATTCTAACCGGTGACTTGGGACACCATAAATTATCCCAAATGGCGACTCTGAATTTAATGTAAATAATCCCGCTTCGATTGTCCTTTAATTGAAAAAACTCCACTACCCTTCTCGGGGGTGTAGTGAAAAAAGGAGGTGTGACAGCTGTCCGCTTGGGAAAGCCAAGTCTAGAACAGTATACTCCAGGTTTTACACTTAGAATAACTCAGCTTCATGCCGGATCCCTAGTAGGAACGTTTGTTTGCATCATGTGCATTTGACTTCGGAGACTCAACACAGGGGTTGGGTCTGTCTAGGGCGGGTGTACCCTAAAATAAAAAGACCATCCTGATACATCTTACTTGTGCATTCATTTGTTTCGGATTTGCATGTTGACCAGCTTATAGGAAAAGTTAGAAAAGGAAAATCAAGGTGAGGACCGAGAAAGAAAATTGGCTGTTTTTCGAAAAGAAAAAAACAATTTCCAAAATATTTTGAAATTCTTTCAAAATTTTGAAAAAACAAAAGAAGGAAATTTTGTGTTTCTTTTGAAAATTGTTTTATTATTACGAACTACGTAAGTTTGATTCTCGCCGGATGTGAGATACGTAGGCAATCCACATCGGGCCCAGCTATCTAAAAAAAAGAAAGAGAAATAGATAATAAATAAATAAAAATGTGGGTACATAAATGTCTTTGTGTTGTCATAAGTAAGGCGATGTCATTCTTGTCCAAAATATGCCGAATGTCCCCAAAGGGCGCCGGAAGGCTGTTTTTGCAAGAACAACCGCCTTTGGTCATTTTGTTTTTTAGAAAAATATAAATAAAAAATTGCTGGTTAGCAAACACAACCTTTAAATCTTCTTCATCGAAGTATTTTTTTTTATGAATTTTTTTTTTCAAAATGAGTCTTGATTTTTGTTTTTAAAATTAAAATCACTCGCAGGTACAAAATGAGCACCATCCAAAACCCATCGTTCACAGATGTAGATGAGTTTCTATTTCGGCTTCAGATGTGGTGGTATGAATTAGGAGAAGATGGTCAGAAATGGGTCATTAAGTATTTGGGAGCTCTCACAGATATTATGAAAGTTAAACCACGCAATGATTTGATTACGACACTAGTGACTTTTTGGGACCCTGTTCACAATGTCTTTCGCTTCTCTGATTTCGAGCTTACTCCCACATTAGAAGAAATAGCTGGATATTCCGGTTTTGACGGAGATTTGAGAAACCAGAATCTTATATTCCCAAAGGCTCCCTCAGTACACCGATTCTTTGATCTTCTGAATATCAGTAATCAAATAAAAAAAAGCAACATTGTCAAAGGATATTGTTATTTCAACTTCCTATATTCAAGGTTCGGAAAGTCGTATGGATTTGAAATTCATGAAAAGGGCCTTACTAACAAACAAAACAAGGACACCTGGCAGATTCACCGACGCTTCGCTTTCATGGTAGCTTTTCTAGGAATCATGGTCTTCCCAAACAAAGAGCGGACGATTGATATTCGCATAGCCAGAGTCGTACAAGTCCTCACTACCAAAGAACATCACACTCTTGCCCCGATCATTCTCTCAGACATTTATCGGGCGTTGACTTTGTGTAAATCTGGGACAAAATTCTTCGAAGGTTGCAATATTTTGTTGCAAATGTGGTTGATTGAGCATCCTCGACATCACCCCAAGTTCATGCAGTATGGTCCAAGCAAGGACAATTTCATCGAGAGTTATGAAGAAAGAATAAAAGATTATAAATCTCCAGAAGGGGTGGAAGCCTGGATATCCCATTTAAGATCTTTAATGGCAAGTCAAATTGAGTGGACTTTGGGATGGCTCCCGGTAAGAGAGGTGATACACATGTCAACCTTAAAGAGTTATTTGTTGCTCTTGGGTTTAAGAAGCGTCCAGCCGTATGTGCCACAGAGAGTTCTAAGACAGCTAGGGAGATACCAAGTGGTGCTTGATGATGAAGATTTGAGTGTGCAAGTGATTGAGCTACACCCCGAAGCCACTCTCCCTAAGGCTTTAATCCAGCGGATTTGGAATGGTTGTCAATACTTGAAAGATGATACCCAAGTTCCAGATCCTGCAAAAGGTGAGATAAATCTTAGTTATGCTAGGTGGTTTGAGAAAAGATCCCGTGTGGATGATGCACCAGAACCTGATCCTAGAAGGCCCATAAAAAGACCACATGTTCAAGCCTTTGATGACAAAATCCAAGAACGGTTGGCTTGGGGAGAAAAGGAAAAGGGGTACAAAGCAACTATTCATGCCTTAGAAGAAAGCCTGAGGAACCTCAATTTGGAGAAAGACGTACAAGCACAAGAAGCAAAAGATGAAAAAAAGAGTGATTAGCGAGAATAAAACTCTCCGCGCTCAGTTTCGACAGATGAAAGCCTCTGAAGCGCCAGTGAGAAGTTGGAAAGATCAGAAAATCATTGCCAATCTGATGGAAAAAATGCAAGATTATGACTCCATCTTGACAAAGACTGAGAAGGCATTAGACAAAGCTAAGGAAAAAATCATACAGTTAAATGAGGAGGCCAAATCTAGTAAGGAACGCTAAGTAATGAGATGTGAAGAAGAAATGGCTCAATTCAAGAGAGAGAAGGACCATTGGATTCATTCAGAAGCTCAACTCCATGCACAGTTGGAAGAAATGAGAAGGTACAATAGAGAATATCAGCACGTAGATATTGATAGGGAGAGAGCACAGGCAAGACTCGATCAGGCCAGACTTCGGGCTCAATTGGAGTCGGCTTTATATCGCGAAGGCCACATAAGAGATATAGCCACCACTCGCCAACAGCAGTTACAAAACCAAGACCAGAATCTCTAGGACTTCAGAGCACAAATCCATGATTTGGCTGTTTACACCTCTCAAAGTTATATGAATTGCCAAGGGATGGATTATGAGAGGTTTCTAGAGCATGCACCTACTTTTGCCCGTCATCTTGCAATGGAGTTAGAGAGGATGTACCGTACACTAGGAGGTCAACCGGGTCAACCCCCACCGTGAGCAGATGTTCCAGTGATTAAAAGCAAAAGATTGTGGAGTGAAGCGTAGTCATAGCTGTTGGAACTTTTCATATAATAGTCATGTTTTAGTTTAAGTCCATGTTGAGTCTTTTAAATCATTTTCTTAAAGTGTTGTCCAAATGTAATGTCATTTTTGTCTTTATACTGTTTCGTTTGTTAAAAATAATAATAATTGTTTCCGCCAGAACTATGCTCGGTCTGATTCATGCGGGGTCATGATACGTAGACAATCTACATAGGATTCGACCACAACCAAAAGAAAAGAATAAAATGAATAAAGGGGGAGGGAAATAAAAGATAGGCGTGAGTGACAATAAAAGGGAAAGGTCAGGAAAAGTTGGGATGACACAAGCAACCAAGCAAATACATGATAGAAAATGGTTAATTGCCTAGGTGCATTGCATCCCAACGTGTAATTGCATATGTGTTAAACTCTAAAAACTAACAAGTTTGTTGTTTTCCAGAATTCAAACAGTTAGTTTATCTAGAGTATACTGGCACATTATCATTACCAAACCAGATCAAAAGGACCAATACCAGAAATCATGTCTATCCCGGATGCTGACACAAGTGTTGAGGTAGAGGAGTTGGACGTCAGTAAAATGAAAGAGGAGATGCTCAAACTTAAGCAACAGATGGCCGAGATGTATCAGGCCTGGTCTAGAGGACAATCACCCCCAGCTTACCCTACTAACCCTACTTTCACTCCACCACCGGCTTAAACTCAAGATCATCCTGCCACCAATCTATCCCCGAGTTTTCCCATTTACCAGCACTACCGGGGCACCACTTCTCATACACCACAATCTCCACCCCCTAAACCAATTCCATACCCTCCTCCACCAGTAACTCCTGTCCTCGTAGCACCTCCACCAGCTACACTCCACAAATATCCTAGTGAGACTATGTTCCAGGCCCAGGACAACCAATACTACCCCTCAGAGCCCACTTTCAAAGCTCCAGAAACCCATTCATATACTCCTCGCTTTGACCTCCCGATAGAAGCTGATAAACCAGTCAAAAATACCGAACAGGAGGAGATGTTCAGGAAAGTTAAAAGCTTAGAACAATTATTTAGAGACATGCGAGGGTTGGGAGGGCAAGTTAGTGTGGCCTACAAGGACCTATGTCTATTCCCGAATGTGCAATTACCGGCAGGTTTCAAGATGCCTAAGTTCGATCTATACAACGGGCACGACGATCCAGTAGCCCACTTGAGGGGTTTTTGCAGCAAGATGAGGGGAGCTGGAGGAAAAGATGAATTGTTAATGGCTTACTTCAGTCAGAGTTTGAGTGGATCAACATTGGAATGGTATACTCGCCAAGACCATGGGAGATGGTACACATGGGATGATCTGGCGCAAGCATTTGCTTGCCACTTCCAATACAATCTTGAGATCATTCCAGATCGACTGTCCTTGACTAAACTTGAGAAGAAGCACAGTGAAAGCTTCAGAGAATATGGTTTCAGATGGAGGGAGCAAGCAGCAAGAGTAGATCCCCCAATGAAGGAAAGTGAGATGGTAGATTACTTCCTACAGGCTTTGGAACCTACTTACTATGACCATTTCGTCTCAGCTGTGGGAAAGTCATTCAACGAAGTAGTAAAGATGGGGGGCATGGTAGAATAAGGCCTCAAGTCGAATAAAATCATGAGTTATTCGGCTATCAAAGCGACTACTCAGGCTATTCAGGGTGGCATAGGAGGGATTGGGAAAAAGAAGAGAGAGGAAGTAGCAATGGTTGATTCAGGAACTTGGTCCGGATCCATAGGTTCACCTTACCACTACAATCAACCTCGACCCCACCAACAAACTTATCACCACAATCCACCCCAACACTACTATCCCCCACCAGAACCTCATTTTTCCGTCCACCATGCACAAGCATACAACCAACCTCCTACCCACACTCAATGGCGGACTCCTATCCTACCAAATACTTATCCACATCCACGAGCCTACCAAAACACTCCCGGACCAAGTTTCAGGCCGAGTCAATCACTCAAGGGTGAAAGGTTGTAGAAAAAGAAAACCTTTACTCTGTTGGGAGAATCATACACTAGTATGTTCCACAGGCTAAAATAGCTAGATATGCTAAGGCCGATACAGTCCAAACTGCCAAATCCTCCTCCAAAGAATCTTGACTATACTGTCAGCTGTGAGTATTGTTCTGGTACTCCGGGTCATGATACGAAAAGGTGCTGGCACTTGAAAAATGCGATACAGGAGCTTATTGATACCAATAAAATTGAAATTCAAGATCCCGAGGCGCCCAATATTAACAAGAATCCAATGCCAACCCACCAGGAGGCAAATATGATCGAAATAGTGCATGTGGAGGGACAACCCAAGAAGCCATCACAGACCTTCATAATGATTCGGTCTAGTGGAGTCAAGACAATTGAACAATCAGCAAATGAGAAGTTGGTACTCAAGCAGAGCAAAAGAGTGTTGAGCCATCTGTGGCAGTTGAGAAGGGGTCTTTAAGCAAAGTTGCAACGAAACAGGAAAGGGTGAAGGTGATTGTACCGGGAGCGGCCAACAAACCCATCATAATCGTGGAAGGAGCCCGCGCAGATCGGGTTATTATCAAGCCAGTAACCCAGTTACCAATAATCAACAGCAAGGCTATTCCATGGAATTACAAACGGGTAACGGTGATGTACAAAGGGAATGAAGTCAAAGAAGAAATCTGTGAAGTACAGGGTTTGACTCGCTCGGGAAGGTGTTTTACTCCCGAGGAGTTAAGAAGAGCTAAAAATAATCTAGCGCTAGTAAAGAAAGCCTTAACTGAAGAAGAAGCAGAAGAATTCTTGAGAAAGATGAAGCTATAGGACTACTCTATCGTGGAACAATTAAGAAGACACCCGCTCAAATTTCCCTATTGTCATTATTGATCCATTTGGACGAGCACCGTCAAGCTTTAATGAAGATCTTGAATGAGGCGCACGTTCCCGATAAGATCTCCGTGAACCACTTGGAAAAAATAGCCAACAAAATCTTTGAAGTAAACAGAGTCACATTTTCCGATGATGAATTGCTTATAGAAGGTACTGAGCACAACAGTGCTCTTTACCTCACATTAAAATGTGAGAACTCTGTGGTGACCCGGGTATTGGTTGACAACGGGTCAAGTGCAAACATCTGTCCTCTCTCCACTCTAAGCAAGTTGAAAATAGAAGATGAGAGGATCCATAAGAACAGTATTTGTGTGCGGGGATTTGACGGTGGAGGTAAAGATTTGGTTGGGGACATAGTGTTGTAGCTGATGATAGGGCTAGTCGAGTTCACAATGGAGTTTTAGGTGCTGGATATAGCTGTTTCCTATAATCTACTATTAGGTCGACCATGGATTCACGCCGCTAAAGCAGTCCCATCAACACTACACCAGGTAGTCAAATTTGAATGGGATAGACAAGAAATAGTTGTGCATGGGGAAGACAGTTTATGTGCTCGCAGCAATGCCATTGTACCAGTTATTGAAGTGGAAGATGACCAGGGACCATGAGTCTACCAGGTTTCAGACACGATGTTGGTAGAGAAAGTTCCGGAGGGGATATACATTCCAAATACAAATACAACCGCCGCATCAGTCATGGTAGCCTATGAGATGTTGAAGAATGATTTTGTACTCGGTAAAGGTTTGGGCTCGTTTTTGCAAGGCATCATACAGTCGGTGTCTCTTCCCGAAAACTTGGGAACATTTGGTTTGGGATTCAAGCCTACTGTCGCAGACATAAGAAGGGCTAGAAAGATAAAACAGAAGGCATGGGTCCTTCCAAAGCCAGTCCCACATCTTTCCAAATCATTTGTCAAGTCTGGTACCAGAAGTCGCCTGGTAACAACAAATCCTAGTTCTATGATTAATCCTGACGAGGAGTTAATTGAAAGATCTGAAAGGTTGTTTGACGGTGTGAACATGGTGGAAAGTGGTGAAGGTCCTAGCAATGCAGAAATTCAATTCGTTGGGCCAGAAGCGAAGCTTAATAATTGGAAAGCCACTCCTCTCCCCACTCGAAAGGAGTCTTGGTAGTTTATTTTGATTTTCCTTTAGATTGTCTGGATCATTCCAGGGTTGTAATCCAGATTTTTATCTTTCAGTCTGTGTGAAGTGTGCAAACCTTGTTATCTTTTCATCATTCAATGAAATGAATTTCCCCTTCTTTATCATTCCTGATAGTTTTTCTTTTGTTTTTCTTTTCTACACAGTTCTTTTTACACTGGCTCTAGTGATATGGCATGCATAAGGAATCCTCAGCCCAGTCTTAAAAATCAATTTGATTCCTTAATAATAATTCAAGAAGTAGTTTGTGATTATGAATCAAAATACGATGAGGATGAGGCCTTCGAAGAGATTAGTAAGGAGTTAATTCACTTCGAAGAAAAACCCAAACTCAACCTGAATGATACAGAAGCCGTCAATTTAGGGGACACGGACAATGTCCGAGAGACTAAAATAAGTGTCCACCTCGAGCCAAAAATCTAGGAAGAGTTAATCAAAGCACTCATCGAGTACAAAGATATTTTTGCATGGTCATATGACGACATGCCGGGTTTGAGCACTAATTTAGTGGTCCACAAATTGTCCATTGATCCAGTGTTTCCTCCCGTCAAGCAAAAGTTGAGCAAATTCAAAACTGATATGAGTGTGAAAATTAAAGAAGAAATCAACAAACAGTTGGATGCAAAGGTCATTCGGGTCACTCGATATCCTGTTTGGTTGGCTAATGTCGTGCCTATGCCAAAGAAAGACGGCAAGATCAGAGTATGTGTCGATTACCGCAATCTCAACAAAGCAAGTCCGAAGGATAACTTCCCACTACCCAATATCCACATTTTAATCGATAATTATGTCAAGCATGAGATAGGATCTTTTGTGGATTGCTATGCCGGGTATCATCAGATTCTAATGGATGAAGAAGATGCAGAAAAGACGGCATTCATCACGCCATGGGGAACTTATTGCTACCGGGTAATGCCATTTGGTTTGAAGAACACCGGGGCAACTTACATGAGAGCAATGACTATGGTGTTTCATGATATGATACATAAGGAGATTGAGGTATACGTGGATGATGTAATCGTAAAATCAAAGCATCAGGCCGACCACGTTGAGGATTTGAGGAAATTCTTCTTAAGACTTCGCAGGTATAACCTCAAGCTTAACCCTGCCAAGTGCGCATTTGGTGTTCCATCCGGAAAGCTGATGGGATTTATAGTCAGCCAGCAAGGCATCGAGTTGGACCCATCAAAGATCAAAGCCATCCAAGAATTTCCACCTCCGAGGAATAAGACTAAAGTGATGAGTCTGTTAGGGAGGTTGAATTACATCAGCAGGTTTATTGCTCAGCTCACGACAACTTGTGAGCCTATTTTCAAATTACTGAAGAAGGATGTTGCGGTCAAGTGTACTGATGAGTGTCAAGAAGCATTTGATAAGATAAAAGGATACTTGTCAAGCCCACCCATACTGGTTCCGCCAGAACCAGGAAAACCTTTGATTCTTTACTTGACAGTTTTGGAAAATTCATTTGGCTGTGTACTGGGGTAGCATGACATCACCGGCAGAAAGGAACAGGCCATCTATTATCTTAGCAAGAAGTTCAAGGCTTATGAGGTTAAGTACACTCATCTGGAAAGGACATGTTGTGCCCTAACTTGGGTGGCTCAGAAATTGAAACATTATTTGTCATCCTACACTACTTACCTTATTTCGCGCTTGGATCCGTTGAAGTATATCTTTCAAAAGCCTATGCCGACAGGAAGACTTGCGAAGTGGAAAATCTTGCTCACAGAGTTTGACATCATCTATGTGACTCGGACTGCGATGAAAGCCCAAGCATTGGCCGATCATTTGGCCAAAAACCTGGTCGATGAAGATTACGAGCCATTGAGAACTTATTTTCCCGATGAAGAAGTGATGCATATCGATGAACTGGAGCAAATTGAAAAATCAGGCTGGAAACTTTTCTTTGATGGGGCTGCCAACATGAAAGGAGTCGGAATAGGAGCTGTGCTTATTTCTGAAACAAGGCATCACTATCCTGTTACAGCTCAGCTTCGGTTTTATTGCACCAACAATATGGCTGAGTATGAAGCCTGTATTTTGGGTTTAAGTCTAGCTGCAGACATAGATATCCAGGAAGTCTTGGTTTTGGGAGACTCGGATCTTCTAGTACATCAAATTCAAGGAGAATGGGAAACACGATATTTGAAGCTCATACCGTACCGACAATGCTTGCATGATCTTTGTCAACGGTTTCGATTAGTGGAGTTCAGGCATATTCCAAGGGTCCATAATGAGGTCGCCAATGCTTTGGCTACCTTGGCATCAATGTTTCACCATCCGGACAAAGCTTATGTCGATCCTCTGCATATTCAAGTCCGAGATCAGCATGCTTACTGTAGCGTGATTGAAGAAGAACTTGATGGCGAACCATGGTTCCACGATATCAAGGAGTACATCGGAATGGGGGTATATCCAGTGCAAGCCACGGGGGACCAAAAGAGAACAATTCGACGGTTGGCAAATGGATTCTTCTTAAGTGGATGAATTTTGTATAAGAGAACACCAGACCTTGGATTATTAAGATGCATAGATGCTAGACAAGCTACGGCTGTCATGTCCAAAGTACATTCAGGAGTCTGCGGACCACATATGAGCGGATATGTGTTGGCAAAGAAAATTCTCCGATCAAGCTATTATTGGATTACCATGGAGCGAGATTGTATCAATTTTGTGCGCAAATGTCATCAGTGCCAGATACACGGAGATTTGATTCATTCTCCACCATCGGAATTACACACGATGTCGGCACCATGGCCCTTCGTTGCTTGGGGCATGGATGTCATTGGACCAATTGAGCCAGCAGCATCCAACGGGCATAGGTTCATTCTGGTAGCCATTGATTATTTCACCAAATGGGTTGAAGCCAAAACTTTCAAATCGGTGACTAAGAAAGCAGTGGTCGATTTTGTTCACTCAAATATCATCTGTCGATTCGGAATCCCAAAGGTAATCATCACAGATAATGGTTCTAATCTTAACAGTAACTTGATGGAAGAGGTATGTCAACAGTTTAAGATTACACATTGCAATTCTACCCCATATCGTCCCAAGGCGAATGGAGCAGTCGAGGCAGCCAACAAAAACATAAAGAAGATACTTCGGAAAATGGTAGAAGGTTCGAGGCAATGGCATGAAAAATTACCATTTGCGTTGTTGGGATATCACACTACTGTTTGTACTTCGGTAGGTGCAACTCCTTATTTGTTAGTATATGGCACTAAAGCAGTAATACCTGCAGAAGTTGAAATCCCTTCCCTTCGGATTGTCGCTGAGGCTAAGATTGATAATGATGAGTGGGTCAAAACCCGTTTGGAGCAGTTGAACTTGATTGATGAAAAAATATTGGCAGCAGTATGTCATGGTCAGTTATATCAAAAAATAATGGCAAGATCATACAACAAAAGAGTGTGTCCCCGAAATTTTGAAGTGGGTCAGTAAGTGCTGAAACGTATTCTTCCACATCAGGTTGAAGCAAAAGGCAAGTTCACCCCGAATTGGCAAGGGCCATTCATTGTGACTAGAGTATTGTCCAATGGTGCTCTATGTTTAACAGACATCGAAGGGAAATGCATAGACATGGCTATCAATTCTGATGCAGTAAAGAGATATTATGTATGATTTCTTTGTTATAATTGTTGATTGTTTGTACTTGGCATTGTTTCGAAGATTGGAATGACGAAGGCAATTTGTTCTGCTATCTAAACACACTACCCTTTGTTTCCCCTTTTGAGCCTTATTTATTTTATTTCCTACCCCTCTTTTGGAATCAATAACGAAAAGAAGAAAAAAAAGAAGCGAAAAAGAAAAGAAAACAAAGAGATTCAGGTGTGAACTATGTTTAACCTGATTCCTGCTAAGGATACGTAGGCAGCCTCATGGCTCGGTCATAGTAAAATAAAATATCAAAACATACCCAAGCAAGAAACTGGGGCAGAAGTTGTACTTGTAATAAGAAATGTGATTCCAAGAATTGTAATTTTAAACCCGTGTCAAATTGTTTTGAGCCTTTGATACCCTTTCTTTCTAACCCCATCCAAAAGCCCACATTACGGTCCAAAGAAAGACCTTCCGACCAGTCTTCGAGAGATGCCAAGTTGAGCAAATAGAGGTGATTCATATCAGGATAACACTCTGGTCCAAGCAGGAAAAGTAATGAAAATGAGAAAATCTTATTGGTGAAAACCCTCATGGGCACCATGAGGCGACAAAAGCTGAGAGGAAGTAAAAATGAGAGAGTCTTATTGGTGAAAACCTTCACAGGCACCATGAGGCGACGAAAGCTGAGAGAAAGTAAAAATAAGAGAGTCTTATCGGTGAAAACCTTCACGGGAACCATAAGACGACAAGGAATTGAGGAACAAACGAATAAGAGAGGTTTGTTGGTGAAAACCCTTTAGGGAACTGCAAGTCGAACAAGGTTCGTAAGTTGGCGGAAAGTAAAATTGGGTTGTGGAAATCTTGAAGAATAAAGTAAAACAATTGGAAAGGAAATTGGTTAAATAGACTGGGCTGATTAATAAAATGCATACCATGATCATTGGTGTCAGTGACTCTACTCAGATAAGTTCCTTTTTCCTATCTCCAACAGTCATCCAAATTTGGATTTTCTTCTTTATTCTTAATTCTCAAAATCGTCGTATTTCATTGCTGTTAATTTTTACTCCTCTAAAGCTCTTCCAAGGTTAGCCTTGTTCCAACAAATAAGAAGGAATGTCAAAGTGCACTACCAGATTCAAAATTGCACAAAGCAAAATACGGCTAGGACATGCTGGAGATAGTATGATGAAAAGTGGGACCAAGGGTGTAAGCAAAGGTTAAATCGGTAGAATGGTTTAGTAATGTCATGAGAGATGTATGGTTACGAATAAAAGGGTCAGAAGTGAAAAACAACAGTTGGGGATCCTGCAGTTAAGGATCAGTCATGGGTCAAAATAGTCCTTTCGACCAGTTCAAGGCAGTCTGTTGAAGCAAAGCATGGCAAAGAGAAAACCATCCCCAGCAAGAATGCCACAACTAACCACCACTTTTTAAACTGACAAGATTTTCTTTGATTTGAAATAGGGGCAAAGATGGCATTTAGTTCAAGAAGCACCCTATAAGGAAAGCAAGTACCATGCAAGTTTGATCGTATAAATTCTCAGGACCCTCCTGGAAAATGGAACTTAGCTTTAATTCAAAACATTCATTAGTACAAGATCTAGCATAAGCTCTACTTCGTGAAAATATAAGTTGGTTTGAATTTTTCATTTTTTTAAAGACAAGACTCAATTCGAAACTTCAGGACCCTCCTGGAAAATGGGACCTAGGTTAAACCCTAAAACAATCATAAGTAGTAAATATAAGACAAATGTGCACCAAAAGGAATATAAGTTGGCTTCAAAGTTCGCGTAAGAGTTGTCAGAACCCTCCTGGATAATAGGACATAGTTTAAAACTGGTTTAGATAACAAGATTTAGCAGTTGTCATGCCTTTAAAAGATATAGCTTAGATTTAAAATTGTCATTTAGTTAAGAGTTGTCAGGACCTTCCTGGATAATGGGACCTAGCTTTCAAATTCTTATTAATATTTGGTAATATGCTTCAGTTTAACACTCACAGATGCGTCCAGCTACCAAACTGGGGCAGAAAACTTTCTTTTGTTTTGTCTATTTTTGTTGAAGTAAGGCATCCACCTGAAGAACAAGGAACAACAGTTGAAGTATCAGCAGTCAGGCGTCCACCTGGAGAACAAGGAACAATAGTTGAAGTATCAGCAATCAGGCGTCCACCTGGAGAACAAGGGAATACAATTCAAATATCAGCAATCAGGCGTCCACCTGGAGAACAAGGAACAACAGTTAAAGTATCAGCAATCAGGCGTCCACCTGGAGAACAAGGAACAACAATTCAAGTTTCAGCAATCAGGCGCCCACCTGGAGAACAAGGGAGTACAATTCAAGTTTCCACTTTCAAGTTCTTACTGATATTTGGTAACATGATTATATATGCCTATCTACCAAACTGGGGCAGAAATTTTCTTTGCTTTTGTCTATTTTGTTGAAATCAGGAGCCCACCTGGAGAACAAGGGAATACATTTCGAGTCGCAACAATCAGGAGCCCACCTGGAGAACAAGGGAATACAATTCAAATTTCAAGTAGTCAGGAGCTCGCCTGGAGAACGAAGGGAAGAAGCAATTCAAATTTCAAATAATCAAGAGCCCGCCTGGAGAACAAAGGAAAGGAAACAATAGTCAAAGGAAGACATTTAAAGGGTCAGCAATCAGGTGCCCGCCTGGAGAATAAGGGAAAGCATTTCAAAGAATATCATTCAAGTCAGCCACAAAGGAACTTCTGAGCAAAATACAAGTCAACGAGGCAACATCAGTCACAAGATCAAGTTTGAAAATAAATCTTTGTAAAGCATAGATTATAGCTTAGTCTAGCTTCTTCATTTTTGTCATTGGGTAATAAGGAGGTCAGTAGGTAGTATCAGCAGCAGTAACAGCAAAACCGCAGCTTCATGGTAGTCCCAGCTACCAAAACTTCCCGAACTACATTGACCTGATTCCTTTATAGCCAAGGATGTGTAGGAAACCTTTGAAGCAGAGGTTCAGTCAAATCTTTCAAAAAATGCTTCCCACAGAGTGATCGAACAGGCAAAAATCGCTCATATCCGCTCACTTTATCTTTACACGAAAACTCTTCGTGTTTCCGGAAAAAGAGGGGTAGCTGTGAGCACGTGATTTTTGCCTCATACGAATTACTCCAAAATAATTCCCAAAATTAGGTCTTGTCTTTAATTATGTGTTATTTTAGGAATTATTGTGTGATTTTCCTGACTGTTTGCATATATTTATGTGCATGTTTAATTTTATTAATGCATTAAAAATACAAAATATAGCATTTGCATTTAAGATTTAATTTTTACATTTTTGGAATTAATTAATAATTAGGTTTTACAAAAATAAAAATTCACAAAATAACATATGTGTGTGTTTTTAGTCAAATTGTGTGATTTGCTTTTAATCTAATATTTAATTATTTGTGATAATTATTACTTAGAGTTAATTAATATTCTTAAAGTTAATTCGGGTTTTTTTAATTTAATTAGGATTTTAGTTTTAATTTTTGAAAAATAGAGAAGGAAAAGGAAATAAAAGAAGAATAGAATCAGTTGGGTTGTGTTTTAATTTAAATCCCAAGCCCAAATCAATAAACCCAGCCCAAAAAACATGCCCCATACCCGGTCCAAACTTCCAGTCTCTGAAACCATCGAAACAACGTAGTATAGGGACAGAACTACGTCGTTTCGATTTCAATAGATCTCAACCATCCATTCATCTACATCCAACGACCAGAACTTCGCCCCATTTCCATTACCCGCCCCTGAACCGGTCCGCCCCCCATAAAACCAAAACGACCCCGTTTCATTTAATGAGCTAATCTGAGCCGTTGGATTCCAATTATCCGACGGCCCGAATTAATCACCCATTTTAATATACCCAAAATCCAAACCCCTTTACCCCTCTCAGAACCCCCCCCCCCTCCTTCGTCTCTCATCTCTTCAGAGACCCAATGCAATGCCGCCTCACACCACCACCATCCGCCCACTGAAAATCGCCTCACGGCAGTTCCGGTGGTCCAATCCCTTTCAAAATTACACCGCAGAACCCCCTCACTCCCCTCATGCCAAATCCCCACTCCTTTTTCCTCGAATCACCCCGTAACTCTTCGAATCTTGGATCGAAGATCTGACCCCGAACCATAGCTTACCCAACCAGCCCCAAATCGATACCCCAGAACCATCTCACTACCCTCTTTCCAAATCCCCACTTCACACCCTTCGAATGACACCATAATTGTTCGAATCTAAAAAAAAACCTAAAATCCCAAACTCCAAATCGGTTAGATATTGGAGGATTTGAGGTCGAAATCGACCTTAGTTGTGTGTTCTCAGTCGAGAACACTCGATTAAGGTCAATTCCGGCTTCATATTCAAAATTTAAGATCTAATTCAAGATGGGGTTCGATCATTTGGAGGTAGGTGTCCTAATTTTAATTTTTCTAATTCTTTTTTATTTTTCTTCCTCTACTCCTTTCTTTTATTTTTAGAATGGTTATTTGGTCAGATTCAATTTGTTTTAGTTTAGTTTCTGTGTCGAACTAAAAATTGTTCGTCAATTTGGTCTGGTTTATTCATGAGTTTCTTTAGCTATTGTTCATGTCATCTGACTTCTTGATTTCTTCTGTTAATTATGGCAACCTCTGAGTCCTTCGTATTCTAGGTTTAGTCAGAGTAATTAGGATCAGTTCAATAATTTGGTTTAAATTCTTGTTTAATTGTGTTGATAAGAATTGACTATTATAAGTTGTATGCAAGTGGTCACTAATTGAGAAGCTTCTAATAGTGGTAGGGTAGTATTTGCATTATTGAATTAACTAAAAGCACTAATCTGAGTGGATTATTTAAAATGGAGAAGATAAGTTGTAGTGGAAAAGGCACTAATTGAATTCCTATTTAAGGGAGCTGGAACAAACAAAAAATAGAGACAGAAAGAGAGCTGGAGAAACGACTAGAAATTACATAAGAAATTTCTGCAATCTTTTGATATAAATTGGTCTTAGTTCTGTTCTTTAAATTGGTTTGCTAGTCAGAAATTTTTTCTTTTTAAAAAAAAAAAAGAAGTTCTGATTCTGGGTTGAAAAATGATTCAATTCTGAGAAGTTCTGGCTTTAAGCTGTTTTGATTTTTGAAGTTATTGTGATATTGTTGAAGATTAAACTGGGTTAGCTGCTGTTGATTACTGCATCCTCATTCCCTCTTTGTTTTTTTCCTTATTCTCATGTATATGTTTCTAGACTTATCTCACACAAGGTTTCGATATTGCAATGAAATGAAATCCGGAGTTCCAAATGTGCCTTCTGCACATTCAAATCTATTAGTTTAGTTTCAGTTTTTTTTAGTTAATTAACATGTCATATGCTCAACATGGGAGCTATTAGTCAACTTGCCTCTGTTGAAGTTAGTATAGCTATACAGTAATTTTACTTACTTCTGAAGCTCATTGGTTATAGCTGCTTTTGAACTGCTGAGATGGGGAACTTGGTAGAATATTGACCATTAGCTAAGTTTTGTGTTTAAGCCATGTTAGCTAAGTGTATGGTAGTATGGAAATATCAAGGAACCACAATAGTATATTTCGTCAAACATCGGAATTTTATTTTAATTCTGGTTGAGATAAGTGCTCTTGTTTGTATGTAATCTTGTATGATAACAGCTATTGGGATAACCATAAGTTAGAGGTAAATTGATATAGTCCATTATGTTTAAAGTATTGGAGTACTCTGAGAAGTTCAGTTGTGTATTCGTGGTATATGTAGTGTGAATTTATCTATCAAATCAATTTGTAAACTAGTTTTCTTTCTTAACAATAAATTGCCTATTTTAGTTTAGGAGTGCAATTAGCTCATTTCTTATAACAAAATAATATCAACATTATTACAAGGTATAGATTTGGTAGTTGTAAATAGTTTTCACAAGTTTGGACAATAATTGGTTTGATTTAGTTTGTTTAAAACCCAATCGTCATAAGCGAATTAACAGAATAGTTAGGACTTGGACTAGAAATAAATGTGTAGAAGAGGATTGGATTTATGAGTACTGATTTCGGCATTTTAAAAGAGGATATACAAAGTTGAGTTTGTTCTGGGTGTAGTGATGGTTATTTCATAAAACAAATGGTATGCATATCAGCTAAAGTTTCTCCCAACTTTACACGTAAACCATTTTGCAAGTTTTAAACACATACAATTGGTCTCAAGCATAGGAAGAGAACAAACAACTTATGAATATGGTGATCAAGGTTTAGGCACATAATTAAATCAAGGGTACTGTTTTCGCAGTGTGGTTGTGATATTTAATTTCAAATTAGTTTTAATTATCTCCATAATTCTTCTAGTTGAATAGTTTTGAGGCGTGTCATTCACAAATTTGAATCATATAACATATGGCTATCACTTAATGAATCCTAATTCTTTGGAAATCGAGGCACGCCATTTAGCGAATTCCCATGGCCCTCGTATTAATGTAGATATAAAAATAATAAATATTCGTAGGGAAACCTTTAGGGCCGTTTAAAATATTATCGTGATTGTGGACATGTCCGCGTGACACGGTTACGATTTCTTAAAACAAATCAGAGTATACGTTCGCGTAACTTCGGATAAACTTTCATAATAATAGAGCATCATTAATCGTGGACGAAATAATTATATAGTATCCCTAAGTCATAAATCGGTTAAATTTTTTTCTAATCATTCTTGTGAATAGACCATAAACTATAATAAATTTTCTTTATAAGATTATAGTAAGTTTCTTTTACATAAAGAAAAGTTTTTTTTATTATTCTCTGAATAAACGTTTATAATTTTTAACTGCCTAGCCATGAAAGTTGGATATTTCTAAGTGTTAATTTGGTAGGAATATTTTATTTTTTTTAAAAAAGGGAGAAGAAAGATTATGTGCTAGAGAAAGATTATGTGCTTAAGATATATAATTCATAAAGTATTTTAGGCAACTTGTTTGGAGTTTTGTTTTAATATCAAAAGACTATAAAGTTTCATTTTTTTGTTTTGCTCAGTTATCTATATTAGCAAAATTTGTTGCTTTGCGCGGTAATATTTTTGTTTTCTGTTAACATAGTTATTAAGAATGCAAGTAGTTAAGTTTTGAAATTTTAATTCTAAAATGCGAGAATGAGAAAAGCTCATTGTTGATCCATGAGAATCTTGCTTTCACATATTTACATCAAAATCAAATTGATAGTATGCTTTTAGGTATGATCTTAATAAATCAATCATCGTGATTGTATACATGTTTGCATGACATAATTACGATTTTCAAAAATAAATTAAGGTACGCGTCCGCGCGACTTTGACTAAGTTTTTTAAAAAATAAACTAAGTGTTGTGAATTGGGTACACGTACGCGTGACATGACTCTTGACACGCCAAACCACGCAAGAATACGTATGCATAACTCGATAATTCTTTAAGTACGAGTAAATCACGTAATTAAAAGCGGTAAAGGTAAAATGCATGTAGTTTCTAAACACGTAAATAAAATAAAAAATTTAAGCCAAGTATAAATTGTTAAGCGACCGTGCTAGAACCACGAAATTAGGAAGTGCCTAACACCTTCTCCCGGGTTAACAGAATTCCTTACTTGGATTTCTGGCTCGCGGACTGTAATACAGAGTCAATAGTTTCCTCGATTCGGGATTTTAATCGGTGACTTGGGACACCATAAATTATCCCAAGTGGCGACTCTGAATTTAATGTAAATAATCCCGCTTCGATTGTCCTTTAATTGGAAAAACTTCACTTATACCCCTTCTCGGGGGTGTAGTGAAAAAAGGAGGTGTGACAGTTATTAGTGTCACTTTGTGTCCAACAACTGGTAATAGCTACTATGATACTAGACGATACACGACGCATAATGTGAGCACGTGATTTTTGCCTTACGAAAAACTGCTCCAAAATAAATCAAAATAAATTTCTTTTACTGTGTAATTTCTGAATTTGCGTGGTGTTAAATATTTGTTTATGTCCGTAAAATGTTTGCTTTGTTATAATTAAACAAAATTAAAATAAAAATACATGTTTCATCTAGGATTTAAGTATGCATTTAATTAAGTTAATTTAAATAAAATTACAAAAATATGCGTTTGTTCTAATTTTAATGTTTCACTATGTGATTAATATTTTTGTCTATGTGTTAAATTGTTAAAGGTTGATTAATATTTTGAAGGAGTAATTTTTTTTATTTTAATAATTGAAGAATTAAATTGGAAATTAAAAAGAGTGGAATTAAATGGGCAAAAACGGATCTGGGCCAAATTTTCTAAACAAAATCAGGCCCAATCCAAATGACCATGTCCGGTCCAATTCAAAACAGAATCAAACGACGTCGTTTGGTTACCCCTTATCAAGGGCCGTTGGATTAAATCCAACCAACGGCCAAGATCTCATCACCCTAACCCAAGACCCTTACCCGATCCGATACCCGGTTCAACCCGTCCCCCTAACCTAAACCAAACGACACCGTTTGGTTAAGTGAGTAGATCTCAGCCATCCATTCTACTTGATCCAACGGACGATACCAGTCCACCCCACCCCTATATAAATCCCAAGCCTCTACCCAGCCCCTAACTGAACACCCCCCATCTCCGCTCCTGTTCATCATCGTTCCAAACAGACCCCTAACCCTAGCCGCCCCTATTCCCCTTCGCCTGAAACCCGGAGGCATCAACGCCGCCGGTCACCAACTTAACACCCTAGGACCTCCTGAACCTCCCCTACACGAATCCAACCTTAGTTTCCTTCGAATCAGGCCCCAACTCTTCGAATCTTAAATCGAAAGGTTGGCCTGAAAACTTGATCTAAACCAATCAGCCCCAAATTAACACCATGGATTCCCCTAACAACCCTTGTTATGGATCTGAAGTTAGTTTGGTTCGAATCAGCTCTGAACTTCTCGAATCTTCTTTTGAAGATTCGGACCAAACAAGGACGAACTCAGATCCGTTTCAAACTAACACCAAATGACCCCTAGGCTACCCTCACCATTGTGTCATGTTTGGTTCTTCTCGAATCTGACCAGAAATGGTTAAATCCCAAATCGAGTTTTTAAGAACCCTAAAAATACCAAACTTCCGGATTCGGTTCAGATTATGATGAAGATTGAGGTTTAATCGACCTTAGTCGAAGTATTTTCAGTGGAAAATACTTCGACTAAGGTCAGTTTGATTTCAAACAAAAAATCCGAAATCCAAGTTGAGTTCGAGTCGGAATAAAATTAAAATTCAGAGGTATTTTTCTATTTATTTTGTGTATTCTACGTGTATTGTTGTCTGTATTAATAGCTTGTTAATTTTTTATATTTGTGTTTTGATTAATTCTGTCATTTCTGTTTCTTACCTATCTACTTGATCAGAATGTGAATTGTTTCTATTGGTTGTGATTATTTACAATGTGTGTAATCGACTCGATTAAGTTCGTCGATTAGTTATATTACGAATTTTCATTTCTGAAAATGTTGACTGAAACAGTCTGCTTCTATTGTTTAGACTAATTATTGACAAATGTTGTAAATAGTCAATTGATTAGTATTCGTCAACTAAATCATGTTTGTTTATGAATTAGTGAATTCAAATGTATGTTGTATTGTTGTTTTCTAAACGGGACATTGTCAGTATATTGACAATGCTCCTGTATTTGTTTGCTTTTAATTCAGTTTTGAATTCCAGTTGAAATAATCCTGCATGTTCTGTATAATGTTAAGGTTGTTTTTATTCAGTTGAGAATTCCCTGTTTAAATTCAGTTTTTGTCAATCAGCCATTAGAAATGTAATATACTGTCTCAAAATCATAGGATTGGTTATAGCTGTAAATCAGAAAGATAGTTAAGTCTATACAGATTGTAGAATCTGTTTTACAGTGGGTTCTGATTTTTCAAGTAATAACAGTAGGTCAGGGGCATTTCTGGGAATGAAATAGTAAAAAACAGGTGTTAATGCTAGTGTATTATAATGTAATGTTAATGGCTATATTTAAGTAATAAAGGGGGAACAAGGGATAATGGGGATGCTGAAAATCATGTTAGGATCACATAAAGTATTAAAAAGAAGTTTCAATGGAAACTTTCTGGTTGTTAAAGGGATAAAGGGTCCCTCCAATACTAATTGGTATAGAACCAGCCCTGTATAAATACAGGAGCTGGACAGACCTTAAGGGAGAGGTTTTTTTTTATAAAAAAAAGAGACAGAGAGAGAGAGAGAAATCTGGACAGAAATTAAGAGAGGAAAACACACAGAAGCAGAAACAAAAATCTGAAAAGAAAGAAGAAAAACAGAAAAAAGAAACAGAAAATAGAGCACCCATATAGATATAGAGTCGAAAACAGATAATAGAAAAAAAATTCTGAAACATTATTTTTCTGGAATCTGTCCGGGTCTTGTTTGTTGATACTGCTGGGTTTTAAAATCTGAAATTCTTTAAGAAGCTTTACTCCTGTGCATCTGGGTTCCTCGGGTCCTGTTTTGTGGCTCAAATCTGTGGAAATACTGATATATTTTGCTGCTTTGCTGCTGTTGTCACTGCTGAAATTCATTTCTTCTACCTCCATTTTCAGGTACATGTCTTTTAAATTTTAAGTTGGAAAGAGATTCAACATGACTCATCAATGAAGTTCGAATTGAAATTCTGTTTTTATTTGTCCAAGTTCATCAATTTAAATTTCATTTTTATTTTATGTTAGTTAATTAGTAGTGAATTCAATTTGATAGCTATGAGCTAATTGTCTTGCTGTGAAAGTTCGTATAAGATTTGTAATAACATTAGCTCATTATCTCATTAGTTCAATCATATTAAATTGTCGAAGTAGGGAATATGGTATGAATGTTGGTCATTATTTAAATTTTGTTGTTGGTTAAGTAAGAAGTGATGTAGAAGTGCCAAGATAATTATAGTAGTGATATTTATTGTTACATAAGGTAAAGATGGTGATGTTGATAAGATAATAGATGTGTGTATAAAAGTGGGCGAAAGGCGATATGATGTAGCTTATTACAATACGCTATGAATACGATATACAGTTAAGTTGCATGTAAGGTAACTTTATTGAATTAACTTGTATAATAATTCGGCCATTATAGCTCGGTGTCTATCTACCTTCATAAAACAAATTAACCAAGTGATTAGGCCTATTAGATTAAAAGCAAGCATATAAGAATGAAAAGAGATGTATAAGTATAAATTGCCGCACTTCATACCAATGATAATTAGAAGTAGAATTTGCATTAAGTAAATAATGAAAATCCTCGGAAAATATTTCCTTCCTTTATGAATCATTTATTTTCAGTTCCATATGCAATTTATTCTTTGGCATATATAGTTCCATATGCAATTTATTCTTTGGCATATATATATATATGTCATATTTGTTTAAAATAGTATTAATCATATTTTTATTCCGTTCTTTGAATTTGAATAGTCTTGGATAAACATGTTATATGCGGAAATTATAATCAATGGGCAACATTCAATAAATTGTGAATTCTTTTTCAAGAATTAAGGATATCTTAAAGGAAAATTCCTCATAATATAATAAACATTTTATGGAAAAAACCGTAATATCATTACAAATATGTCGCGCGATTAGGGATACGTTCGCGTACCCTGATTATATTTTTAAAAGCAAAAAATTCGGATTACGCGTACGCGCAATTTCGAACGAATATTTGATAAAAGGATTTTTCCAAAGGCGTTAAATCAATTTCATAAAAAACCGAGATGTACGGTTCACTATTCAAGAAAAACAAATATTCTTGATTCGACACAATTTCGAAAAATGATTGCTCAATAAATTTATTATCAAAAGTTATTGTGTACACGTACGCGTGACACAATTTCGCATTTTTTTTAACACGAATATACGTACGCGTAATTCGATTCAAAGAAGGTTTCTTAACCACAATAAGTAAAAGCGGTAGAAAATTCATGTAACAAAAAGTATTTAATAAAAATCAAGATAATTAAGCCAATAATAAAAACAATTAAGCGACCGTTCTAGAACCACGGAATTCGGAAATGCCTAACACCTTCTTCCGAATTAACAGAATTCCTTACTCAGGATTTCTGGTTCGCAGAATAATAAACAGAGTCATATTCTCCTCGATTCAGGGATTATAATTGGTGACTTGGGACGCCTTAAAATTCCCAGGTGGCGACTCTAAAACAAATAAACAAATCCCGTTTCGACTGTCCTTCAATTGGAGAAACTCCCCACGCGCCCCGCGGGCGCGGAGAAAAGGAGGTGCGACAGCTCTGGCGACTCTGCTGGGGAACAACTTTTGTGACTATAACCCAGAACCATTGGTTCAGGGTTTAAAGAATTCGAGCTTAAAATATCTGTTTTTCTTTTGGCTTTATTTACTATATAATTTTCAACTGTTTATATGCTAATATGCTAAATGTTTTTTTTTACCGCTTTAATATTTTTTGAATTATGAATATATACAACTGCTACGAAACCCCCTTTCTTTCTGAGTCTTCTGAATTTATGGTGTACACGTGCGCGTGACCCACCTTTCTGTTAAAGTCATACCAAATAAGACGGAGTTGGGACAAGTAACTAGGCCGGGCAGACTTTCGTGCTCCCGGTACATTACCCCCGCTTCGGCTCAAACTGTCTGTTTGGGTAAGCCAGGTTTAGAACAATCAACCTAAGGTTTTACACTTAGAATAACTTAGCCATGTACCGGATCCCTAGTAGGAACGAATATTTGCATCATATGCATTTGGCCTTGGAGACTCAACACAGGGGTTGGGTCTGTCTAGGACAGGTGAACCCAAAATTAAAAGACCATCATGATGCATCTTACTTGTTATTTGTGCATTCATTCGCCTCGAACATGCTTGTTGACCAGCTTAAATAAAATCTTGGTAAGAAGAAAGGAATAAAATGGGTTGCTTTAAAAATTTCGAAAAAATATAGTTTTAAATTTTTTCAATAAATAAAAGAAAAATTTCGAAAATGATTTTAGCATAAATTTTTCCAAAATAAATTTTGACTTTATTAAAATTAACTTTCAGATACAAAATGAGCACTACACAAAGCCCCTCATCCACAAGTACGGAGGAATTTCTATGTCAGCTTCAAATGTGGTGGTATGATTTAGGCAAAGACGGTCAAAAATGGGTCGTCAATCATTTGGGAAATCTCACGGACATTATGAAAGTTGAGCCTCGGGATGATCTGATTACGGCATTAGTAACTTTCTGGGATCCTGTTCACAATGTTTTTCGTTTCTCTGACTTCGAGCTTACTCCTACATTAGAGGAGATAGCTGGATATGTTGGTTTTGATGGAAGTTTAAGAAATCAAAGCTTGATATTCACAAAGGCTCCTTCAATACATCGATTCTTCGGTCTTCTGAACATCAGCAGTCAAATCAGGAAAAGCAATGTCATCAATGGATGTTGTTCCTTCAATTTTTTGTATTCCAGGTTTGGAAAGTCAGATGGGTTCGAAATTCATGAGAAAGGCCTTACTAATAAGCAAAACAAAGACACTTGGCAGATGCACCGTCGATTTGCTTTCATGGTGGCTTTTCTAGGGGTCATGGTCTTCCCAAATAAAGAGCGAACAATTGATATTCGCACCGCAAAAGTTGTGCAAATCCTCACCACTAAAGAAAATCACACCCTTGTCCCCATCATTCTATCAGTTATTTATCGGGTTTTGACTTTATGCAAATCAGGAGCGAAAGTTTTCGAAGGATGCAAAATTTTGTTGCAAATGTGGGTGATTGAACATCTCCAACAACAACCCAAAATCATACAGTATGGGTCGAACAAAGCTAATTGCATCGAGAGCTATGAGGAAAGAACAAAAAATTATCAAGCTCCAGAAGGGATAGAAGCATGGGTATCTCATCTAAAGGCTTTAACGGCAAATCAAATTGAATGGACTCTGGGATGGCTCCCGATGAGAGAAGTAATACATATGGCAACCTCAAATAGTTATCTACTACTATTGGGATTGAGAAGCATTCAGCCGTATGCACCACTAAGAGTCCTAAGGCAACTAGGGAGATATCAAATAGTTCCTGATGAGGAAGATTTGAGTACGCAAGTAATCGAATTACACCCAGAAGCCACTATTCCCGAAGCTTTACTTCAGCAAATGTGGAATGGGTGCCGATACTTGAAAAGTGATACTCAAGTCCTAGACACTACCAAGGGTGAGATAAATCCTGGATATGCAAGGTGGTTCGAAAAGCGGTCTCGCGTGGATGATGTACCAGAACCCGAGCTAAAAAGGCCAACAAAAAGACCCCATGTTCAAAACTTCAATGATAAAATCCAAGAGCGGTTGATCTGGGGAGAAAAAGAAAAAGGGTACGAAGCAACTATCCATGCCCTAAAAGAAAATCTAAGAAGCCTCAGTTTGGAGAAAGATTTGCAAGAACAAGAAGCCGAAGGCGAGAAAAAGAGTCTAGCTTGTGAGAATGAAAATCTTCATGCTCGATTCCAAAAAATGAAAAGAGTCTCTGAAACGCCAAGGAGGAGCTGGATGGATCAAAAAACCATCGCCAATCTCTTTGAAAAAATGCAAGATTATGAATCCATTCTTGCGGAAAACGAAAGGGCACTGAGCAAAGCAAAAGAAAGGATCCAACAATTAAACGAAGAAGCCAGGTCTAACAAGGAACGCCAAGATAGGCAATCCGAAAAAGACAAGGCTCAATTCAAGAAGGAAAAAGACTATTGGATGCGATCAGAAGACCAGCTTCGTGCACAACTAGAAGAGGCTAGAAGATGCAATAGAGAATATCAACAAGCAGACCTCGACAGGGAAAGATCGCAATCAAGATTAGAGCAGGCCAGACTCCGAGCTCTATTAGAATCAGCTTTAGATCGTGAAAACCGTGTCAGAGACATAGCCACCACTCGTCAGCAGCAATTGCAAGACCAAGACCAACGTCTCCAAGGTTTCAGGGCACAAATCCACGACCTGGCAGTCTTCACATCTCAAAGTTATGTAAACTGCCAAGGAATGGATTATGAAAGGTTTACAGAGCATGCGCCACTTTTGCTCGTCATCTAGCGATGGAGTTGGAAAGGATGTATCGTACACTGGGAGGCCATCCAGGTCAAGCCCCACATTGAGCAGATAACCCAACATTTGACAACAAAAGTGGAAAGTGGGGCACGTTGTGAGATGTTATGAATTATATCTTTTATTTTGATTTAAGTGTGTGTGTTTCAAGCTATTTTCTTAAAGTTTTCAAAAATAATTCCATCTTTGTGTAATAAATAAACGTGATTGACTTTAGTCCGAACTACGCAAGGTCTGATTCATGTAAGAGCATGATACGTAGGCAATCTCTCAGATTCGACCACCACGATAAAAGATATATATAATAAACAAAATTGAATAACAATAAAAATTTCAAGAAGGCTGGGACGACACAAGCAACCGAGCGAATGCATAATAGAAAGGGATTATTTGTCTAGGAGCATTGCATCTCAACGTGTGATTATATATGTGTTAAAATCTCAAAACTAACAAGTTTGTCCATTTTCAGAATTCAACCAGTTAGTTTCTCTAAAGAGTATACTGGCATATTATCACTATCACACAAGATCAAAAGGACCAATACCCGAAAGTATGTCTATCCCAGATGTTGACACAGGTATGGAGATAGAAGAGATGGATGTCGGGAAAATGAAAGAAGAGATGCTTAAGCTCAAGCAGCAAATGGCTGAAATGTACCAAGCTTGGTCTACAGGACAGTTACCCCCATCTTACCCAAATAACCCTGCTCCATCAATGATCCAAACTCAGGATAATATCACCACTGAATTATCCCCAAGTTTCCCCATTTATCAGCACTACCGAGGCACTACCTCTCAAACACCACAGTCTCCACCTCCAAATCCAGTTCCGTACTTTCCTCCACCTATGACTCCTGTTTTCGTAGCACCTCCCCCTGCTACATTTCCTAAATCTCCTAGTGAGCCTACATTCCAGGCCCAGGACAACCAATATTACCCGTCGGAGCCCACCCTCAAAGCCTCCGAAATTCATTCAACCAATCCTCATTTTGATCTCCCAACCGAAATTGACAAGACAGCCAAAAATGCTGAGCAAGAAGAGATGTTCCGGAAGGTCAAGAGTCTAGAACAATCGTTCAGAGACATGCGAGGATTAGGTGGGCAAGCAGTGTAGCCTACAAAGATTTATGCTTATTCCCCAATGTACAATTGCCAGTTGGCTTCAAGATGCCCAAATTTGACCTATACAGCGGGCACGGCTACCCAGTAGCCCACTTAAGGGGTTTCTGTAGCAAGATGCGAGGAGCTGGGGGAAAGGATGAATTATTAATGGCATACTTCAGTCAAAGTCTAAGCGGATCAGCTTTGGAGTGGTATACACGCCAGGACCATGGAAGATGGTACACCTGGGATGACCTGGCACAGGCATTCGCATACCATTTCCAATACAATCTGGAAATCATCCCAGATCGGTTATCTTTGACCAAATTTGAGAAGAAACACAATGAGAGTTTCAGAGAGTATGGTTTTCGGTGGAGAGAACAGGCAGCAAGAGTAGATCCTCCTATGAAGGAGAGCGAAATGGTAGACTACTTCCTCCAAGCCTTGGAACCGACTTACTATGCCCATTTGGTTTCAGCGGTTGGGAAATCATTCAACGAAGTAGTGAAGATGGGAGGTATGGTGGAAGAAGGCCTCAAGACAAATAAAATCATGAGCTATTCAGCAATTAAGGCAACTACTCAAGCTATCCAAGGCGGGGTAGGAGGAATCGGAAGAAAGAAAAGGGAGGAAGCAGCCGTAGTTGATTCAGGAATTTGGCCGGGACCCAGAGGTTCACCGCTTTACTATAATCAACAACGACCTCGCCCATCAGCTTACCACCATGATTCGTCCCAACACTACTATCACCCTTCAGAGCCTCATTTTGCCATTAATCATGCTCAAGCATACAATCAGCCACCTGTTCACACCAATTGGCGTGCTCCTGTCACACCAAATACTTACCCACGAGCCTATCCCGGACCAGGTTTTAGGCCTAGGCCAGCATTCAGGGGAGAAAGGGAACAGAAAAAGAAAACTTACACTCCATTGGGAGAGTCTTACACTAGTCTGTTCCAAAGGCTGAGACAGCTAGACATGCTGAGACCAATACAATCCAAACTACCCAATCCTCCACCAAAGAATCTGGATTACACCATTAGCTGTGAATATTGCTCCGGTGCGCCAGGCCATGATACGGAGAAATGTTGGCATTTGAAAAATGCAATACAAGAGCTGATTGATACTAATAAAATCGAGGTTCAAACCCCCGAAGCTCCAAATATCAATAGAAATCCAATGCCAGCCCATCAAGAGGCTAACATGATAGAAATCATACAAGCTGATGGAGGGACAAAGAAGCCGTCACAAACTGTCATGATGATCAAAACTCATGAAACCAAGCCAGATAAGCAGTTAATGGAGGAGAAGCCGGTGTCTAAGCAGAACAAAAATGGTGATGAACCGTCTATGATAGTCGATGTGGGATCATCGAGCAAAGTTGCCGCAAAACAAAAAAGGCCGAAAGTGATAGTACCAGGGGTTGCTAACAAACCCATTGTATTCGTGGAAGGAGCCCGTACAGATCGGGTTATTGTTGCACTTGTAATCCAGCTGCCGGTCATCAACAACAAAGCCATCCCATGGAACTATGAACGGGTGACTGTAATGTACAAGGGCAAAGAAATCAAGGAAGAAGTGTGCGAGGTGCAAGGCTTGACACGTTCGGGAAGATGTTTTACTCCCGAAGAGCTGAGAAAAACTAAAAACAATCCAATGCCAACAAAGAGAGCTGTGACGGAAGAAGAGGCGGAGGAGTTTTTAAGAAAAATGAAACTCCATGATTATTCTGTTGTGGATCAATTAAAGAAGACCCCCGCTCAAATTTCATTATTGTCATTACTGATCCATTCAGAGGAACACCGTCTGGCGTTGATGAAAATCCTAAATGAAGCTCATGTTCCTGAAAAGATCTCTGTAAATCATTTGGGCAAAATAGCCAACAGAATCTTTGAAACAAATAGAATTACATTTGCTGATGATGAATTACCTGTGGAAGGTACCGAGCACAACAGAGCTCTTTACCTCACCGTGAAATGTGAAAACTCCGTAGTAACCCGGGTATTGATTGACAATGGATCCAGTACAAACATATGCCCTCTCTCCACTTTGAACAAATTAAAAATTAAAGAGGAGAGGATCCAGAAGAATAGTATCTGTGTGCGAGGATTTGATGGTGGAAGCAGAGATTCATTTGGCGACATAGTATTGGAACTAACTATAGGGCCAGTTGAATTCACAATGGAATTTCAAGTGTTGGACATGACTGTTTCTTACAACTTATTGTTGGGGCGACCATGGATCCATGCTGCTAAAGCAGTCCCGTCAACACTACATCAGGCTGTCAAGTTTGAATGGGACCATCAAGAAATAGTCGTGCATAGAGAAGAAAATTTAAATGCTCACAACAGCACCATTGTACCAGTCGAGGAAGCAGAAATTGACCAAGGACCATGGGTATACCAAGTGTCCGACACGGTGACGGTAGAGAAAATTCCAGAAGGAAAATACCTTTCGAATCCAAAGGTATCCTCTGCATCAGTCATGGTAGCTTATGAAATGCTGAAGAATGGCTTTATACCCGGCAAAGGTCTGGGCTTATCTTTGCAAGGAATTGTACAACCAGTATCTCTCCCCGAGAACTGGGGAACATTCGGTTTAGGGTTCACACCTACCACCAATGACGTGATAAGGGCCAGGAAGTTGAAACACCAATCATGGGTTCTTCCAAAACCAGTACCACAGCTGTCGAAGTCTTTTGTCAGGACCGGTGCTAAAAATCGCCCGATAACAACAATTCCTAAATCCTGGATCAATCCTGAGGAGGAATTAATTGAAAGGTTCGAGAAATTGTTTAGTGATGTGAATATGCTGGAAGGCGGAGAAGGGTGTAGCAACGCAGAAGTTCAATTCGTTGGACCAGAAACAAAGCTCAATAATTGGAAAGCCACTCCTCTCCCAATTCGAAAGGAGTCTTGGTAGTTTATTTTGATTTTCTTTCAGTTTGTTTGGGTTATTTCAAGGTTGTAATCCCAAAGTTTATCTTACAGTTGGTTTGAAGTGTGCAAAACCTTGTTATCTTTCATTATCCAATAAAAACCAGTTTCCTTTTTATTATCATTCCTAATAGCTTTCTTTTCTTTTTCTTCTTTTCTGTATAGTTCTTTTTACGCTGGCTCTAGTGATATGGCATGCATGAGGAATCTTCAGCCCAGTCTTAAAAATCAATCTGGTTCCGAAATATTAATTCAAGAAACATATTGTGATTATGAATCAGAATATGATGAAGATGAGGTTTTTGAAGAGATTAGTAAAGAGTTAATTCACTTTGAGGAAAAAATCAAACCTAACTTGAGTGATACTGAGGACGTCAATATAGGGGACACGAGTAATGTCCGAGAAACTAAAATAAGTGCCCATCTCGAGCCAAAGATCCGAGAGGACTTAATCAAAGCACTCATAGAATTCAAAGATGTTTTTGCATGGTCATATGACGACATGCCGGGCTTGAGCACTGATTTAGTGGTCCACAAATTGCCCACCGATCCAACAGTGCCTCCTATCAAGCAGAGGTTGAGAAAATTCAAACCTGATATGAGTATGAGAATTAAAGAAGAAATCACCAAACAATTGGAAGCAAAGGTCATTCGAGTCACTCGATATCCTGTTTGGTTAGCTAATATCGTTCCTGTACCAAAGAAAGACGGCAAAATTAGAGTATGCATCGACTATCGCAATCTCAACAAAGCAAGCCCAAAGGATAATTTCCCATTACCCAATATCCATATTTTGATCGACAATTGTGCCAAGCATGATATAGGGTCTTTCGTGGATTGTTATGCCGGATATCATCAAATTCTAATGGATGAAGAAGATGCAGAAAAGACGGCATTCATCACACCATGGGGAACTTATTGCTACCGGGTAATGCCATTCGGTTTAAAGAACGCCGGAGCAACCTATATGAGAGCAATGACCACAGTGTTTCATGATATGATACACAAGGAAATTGAGGTATACGTGGATGATGTAATCATAAAATCAAAGCATCAGGCCAACCACGTTGGGGATTTGAGGAAGTTCTTCTTAAGACTTCGCAGGTACAACCTCAAGCTTAACCCTGCCAAGTGCGCATTCGGAGTTCCGTCCGGAAAGTTGCTGGGATTCATAGTCAGTCGACGAGGCATCGAGCTAGACCCATCAAAGATTAAAGCCATTCAAGAACTGCCACCTCCAAGAAACAAAACTGAAGTAATGAGTTTGTTAGGGAGGCTAAATTACATCAGCAGGTTTATTGCTCAGCTCACAACAACCTGTGAGCCAATTTTTAAATTGTTAAAAAAGGATGCTGCAGTCAAATGGACCAATGAGTGTCAAGAAGCGTTCGATAAGATAAAAGGGTACTTGTCGAAACCACCCGTGTTAGTCCCGCCAGAGCCAGGAAGACCTTTGATTCTTTACTTAACGGTTTTGGAAAATTCATTTGGTTGTGTATTGGGGCAACATGACCCCACTGGCAGAAAAGAACAAGCCATCTACTACCTTAGCAAGAAGTTCACAGCTTATGAGGTCAAGTATACTCATCTGGAAAAGACATGTTGCGCCCTAACATGGGTAGCTCAAAAATTGAAACACTATTTGTCATCCTACACTACTTACCTCATTTCTCGGTTGGATCCATTGAAATACATTTTTCAAAAGCCTATGCCAACGGGAAGACTTGCAAAGTGGCAGATATTGCTCACGGAATTCGACATCATCTATGTGACTAGAACTGCAATGAAGGCTCAAGCACTGGCCGATCATTTAGCCGAAAACCCAGTCGATGAGGAATATGAGCCGTTGAAGACTTATTTTCCTGATGAAGAAACAATGCATATCGACGAGGTGGAACAAATTGAAAAACCTGGCTGGAAACTTTTCTTTGATGGAGCCGCTAACATGAAAGGGGTCGGAATAGGAGCTGTAATCATTTCTGAAATAGGGCATCACTATCCTGTTACGGCTCAATTGCGATTTTATTGCACCAATAATATGGCTGAATATGAAGCTTGCATTTTGGGGTTAAGGCTAGCTGCAGACATGGGTATCCGAGAAATCTTAGTCATGGGAGATTCGGATCTTTTGATACATCAAATTAAAGGAGAATGGGAAACCCGAGACTTGAAGCTCATACCATACCGACAATGTCTACATGATCTTTGTCAGCGGTTTCAATCAGTGGAATTCCAACATATTCCAAGAATCCATAATGAGGTGGCCGATGCATTGGCTACCCTGGCATCAATGTTGCACCATCCGGACAAAGCTTATGTAGATCCAATACATATTCAAGTCCACGATCAACACGCTTATTGCAATATGGTTGAAGAAGAATTTGATGGTAAACCATGGTTCCACGACATTAAGGAGTATATCAGAATGAGGATATATCCCACACAAGCCACAGGAGATCAAAAGAGGACCATTAGGCGATTAGCAAATGGATTCTTCTTGAGCGGAGGAGTTTTATATAAAAGAACACCAGATCTTGGATTATTAAGATGCATAGATGCCAGACAAGCTACAACTGTCATGTCTGAAGTACATTCAGGAGTTTGCGGACCCCACATGAGTGGATATGTGTTGGCAAAGAAAATCCTCCGAGCTGGTTACTATTGGCTTACCATGGAGCGAGATTGTATCAGTTTTGTACGCAAGTGTCATCAATGCCAAATACACGGAGATTTGATTCATTCTCCACCATCCGAGTTGCACACAATGTCAGCACCATGGCCTTTCGTTGCTTGGGGCATGGATGTGATTGGACCAATTGAGCCGGCAGCATTCAATGGACACAGATTCATTCTGGTAGCTATTGATTATTTTACCAAATGGGTTGAGGCCAAGACATTCAAATCAGTGACCAAGAAAGCTGTGGTCGATTTTGTCCACTCAAATATCATATGTCGATTCGGAATCCCGAAGGTGATCATCACAGATAACGGTGCTAATCTTAACAGCAACTTAATGAAAGAAGTATGTCAACAATTTAAGATTACACATCGTAACTCTACCCCATATTGGCCCAAGGCGAATGGAGCAGTAGAAGCAGCCAACAAAAACATAAAGAAGATACTGCGGAAAATGGTAAAAGGTTCAAAACAATGGCATGAAAAATTACCATTTGCATTATTGGGATACCGCACTACCGTTCGCACTTCAGTAGGAGCAACTCCTTATTTGTTGGTATACGGCACTGAAGCGGTAATTCCTGCAGAAGTTGAGATTCCTTCCCTTCGGATCATCGCCGAAGCAAAGATTGATGATGATGAATGGGTCAAAACCCGTCTAGAACAGTTAAACTTAATTGATGAAAAACGATTGGCCGCGGTATGTCATGGTCAATTATATCAAAGAAGAATAGCAAGAGCATACAACAAAAAGGTGCGTCCCCGGAAGTTTGAAGTAGGTCAGCATGTGCTGAAACGTATTCTTCCACATCAGGTTGAAGCAAAAGGCAAATTTGCCCCGAATTGGCAAGGACCATTCATTGTGACCAGAGTATTATCGAATGGTGCACTATGTTTAACAGATATCGAAGGCAAATGCATAGATATGGCGATCAATTCTGACGCGGTAAAGAGATATTATGCATAACTTTTTGAATGTTTGTATTTAGCACTATTTCGAAGATTGAAATGACAAAGGCAATTTGTTCTGCTATCCAAACACTATACCATTTGCTTCCCCTTTTGAGCCATACTTGTTTTTTCCTACCCTCTCTTGGAAAAAAAAATCTTCACTATTATGTAGTGAACTACGTTTGACCTGATTCCTCAAAGAAGGATACGTAGGCGCCTCACGGCTCGGTCATAGGGTGCACAACATGCACAATGTGCACAGAAAAGAAATATTAAGAGACCCCAATCAAGAAACTGGGGCAGGAATTGTATTGGAAATAAGAAAGGATTCCAAGAGTTGTAATTTTAAACCCATACCAAAGCTATTTAGCTTTTAATACCTTTTTCATTCCTAACCTTATACCAAAAGACCTTTTGATCAATCTTAGAAAAATGCTGAGGCAAGCAAATGAAGTGGTTCATAACACTCTGGTACAAACAAGGAAAGAAAGTAAAAATGAGAGAGTCTTATAGGTGAAAACCCACACGGGCACCATAAGACGAAGAAAGTTGAGAGAAAAGTAAAATGAGAGAGTCTTATAGGTGAAAACCCACACAGGCACCATAAGGCGAAAAGGAAGTGAAGAAGTGAAAAATGAGGAAAATTTATCGGTGAAAATTCCTTGAGACAAATTGAGAGGAGATTGATTAAAAGACTGGGTTGATTAATCCGAAATGCATACCCTGATCATTGGTGCCAGTAATTCCAATCAGATAAGTCCTTTATTCCTTTTCCAACAGTCATCCAAAAATTGGATTTTTCTTTTCATTCTATAATTGTCGAAATCAGCGTATTTCGTTGCTAATAATCTTACTTTCTCCAAGCTTTGAGATAAGTTTTATTCCAAACAAATAAGAAGGAATGTCAAGGTATATTACCAAGATTCAAGGTTACAAAATACAGTCACGAAAGGTGGGAGATAAAATACGGGTGTAAGAAAGATGAAATAAAAAGTGTATCAGCAAAGTCAAAAGAGGCATATGATTACAGTTGAAAGGTTTTGAAGGAAAAAGACACAGAGGGGAATCCTATAGTCAAGGATCAATTACAAAGACAAAACAGTCTTTTCAATCATTCCAAGGCAATAAAGAGAGACGAAGAGAAACATCACCATCTGCAAGAATACCACAGCCAACCACCCTGTTTTAAACTAACGAAGTTTTCTTTGATTTAAAACAGGGGCAAAAACAGTATTTGTGTTAGCAAATACCTGGTAAAGAAGAAGTCAGGCGTCCACCTGGAGAATGAGGACAAAGAATTGAAGAAATCGGGCGTCCACCTGGAGAATAAGGATGAAGAATTAAAGAAATCAGGCATCCACCTGGAGAATAAGGATGAAGAATTAAAGAAGTCAGGCGTCCACCTGGAGAATGAGGATGAAGAAATTGAAGAAGTCAGGCGTCCACCTGGAGAATGAGGATGAAGAAAAGAAGAAGTCAGGCGTCCACCTGGAGAATAAGGATGAAGAATTAAAGAAATCAGGCGTCCACCTGGAGAATAAGGATGAAGAATTAAAGAAGTCAGGCGTCCACCTGGAGAATGAGGATAAAGAAATTGAAGAAGTCAGGCGTCCACCTGGAGAATGAGGATGAAGAAATTGAAGAAGTCAGGCGTCCACCTGGAGAATGAGGATGAAGAAAAGAAGAAGTCAGGCGTCCACCTGGAGAATAAGGATGAAGAATTAAAGAAATCAGGCGTCCACCTGGAGAATAAGGATGAAGAATTAAAGAAATCAGGCGTCCACCTGGAGAATAAGGATGAAGAATTAAAGAAATCAGGCGTCCACCTGGAGAATAAGGATGAAGAATTAAAGAAGGCAGGCGTCCACCTGGAGAATGAGGATAAAGAAATTGAAGAAGTCAGGCGTCCACTTGGAGAATGAGGATGAAGAAATTGAAGAAGTCAGGCGTACACCTGGAGAATGAGGATGAGAAATTGAAGAAGTCAGGCGTCCACCTGGAGAATGAGGATAAAGAAATTGAAGAAGTCAGGCGTCCACCTGGAGAATGAGGATAAAGAAATTAAAGAAGTCAGGCGTCCACCTGGAGAATGAGGATGAAGAAATTGAAGAAGTCAGGCGTCCACCTGGAGAATGAGGATGAAGAAATTGAAGAAATCAGGCGTCCACCTGGAGAATGAGGATGAAGAAAAGAAGAAGTCAGGCGTCCACCTGGAGAATGAGGATGAAGAATTAAAGAAGTCAGGCGTCCACCTGGAGAATGAGGATGAAGAAATTGAAGAAGTCAGGCGTCCACCTGGAGAATGAGGATGAGAATTAAAGAAGTCAGGCGTCCACCTGGAGAATGAGGATGAGAATTGAAGAAGTCAGGCGTCCACCTGGAGAATGAGGACGAAGAAAGAAAAGAAGCAGTCAAGGCACCCACCTGAGGAATAAGGGAATGCAATTGAAGTGTTGAAACCAAAAGCCCACTCATATGAGAAAGGAGAAGAATTAAAGAAATCAGGCGTCCACCTGGAGAATAAGGATGAAGAATTAAAGAAGTCAGGCGTCCACCTGGAGAATGAGGATAAAGAAATTGAAGAAGTCAGGCGTCCACCTGGAGAATGAGGATAAAGAAATTGAAGAAGTCAGGCGTCCACCTGGAGAATGAGGATGAGAAAAGAAGAAGTCAGGCGTCCACCTGGAGAATGAGGATGAGAAAAAGAAGAAGTCAGGCGTCCACCTGGAGAATGAGGATGAAAAAAGAAAAGAAGCAGTCAAGGCACCCACCTGAAGAACGAGGGAATGAAATTGAAGTGTTGAAATCAAAAAGCCCGCTCATATGAGAAAGGAGCACATTTAGGATCAATAATGCAGAGGAGCCCAACAGAATCCCCAGCAAGAAACAACAAGAGTTCCAAGAGGAATACGAAATAAGCCAAATGCCCAAGATTCACCAAGATATCAAGACAACAAGAAACGCAAGGGCATGATCTAGATAAGATTTTTATAATTCCTGTACCATAATCTAGCTTAATTTTGTATTTCCTTTAAAGTAATGTGTAATAAGGAGGTCAGCAAGCAGTAAAAACAGCACGAAGCAGCAGTAACATCACAGTCCCATGGTAGTCCCAGCTACCAAAAATTCCCGAACTACATTGACCTGATTCCTTTATAGCCAAGGATATGTAGGAAACCTTCGAAGCAGAGGTTCGGTCAAATCTTTCAAAAAATGCTTCCCACGGAGTATTAGAACGGGCAAAAATCGCTCGTGTCCGCTCACTTTATCTTTGTACGAAAACTCTTCGAGTTTCCGCACAAAGAGGGGCAGCTGTGAGCACGTGATTTTTGCCTTACGAAAAACTGCTCCAAAATAAATCAAAATAAATTTCTTTTACTGTGTAATTTCTGAATTTGCGTGGTGTTAAATATTTGTTTATGTCCGTAAAATGTTTGCTTTGTTATAATTAAACAAAATTAAAATAAAAATACATGTTTCGTCTAGGATTTAAGTATGCATTTAATTAAGTTAATTTAAATAAAATTACAAAAATATGCGTTTGTTCTAATTTTAATGTTTCACTATGTGATTAATATTTTTGTCTATGTGTTAAATTGTTAAAGGTTGATTAATATTTTGAAGGAGTAATTTTTTTTATTTTAATAATTGAAGAATTAAATTGGAAATTAAAAAGAGTGGAATTAAATGGGCAAAAACGGATCTAGGCCAAATTTTCTAAACAAAATCAGGCCCAATCCAAATGACCATGTCCGGTCCAATTCAAAACAGAATCAAACGACGTCGTTTGGTTACCCCTTATCAAGGGCCGTTGGATTAAATCCAACCAACGGCCAAGATCTCATCACCCTAACCCAAGACCCTTACCCGATCCGATACCCGGTTCAACCCGTCCCCCTAACCTAAACCAAACGACACCGTTTGGTTAAGTGAGTAGATCTCAGCCATCCATTCTACTTAATCCAACGGACGATACCAGTCCACCCCACCCCTATATAAATCCCAAGCCTCTACCCAGCCCCTAACTGAACACCCCTCCCCTCTCCGCTCATGTTCATCATCGTTCCAAACAGACCCCTAACCCTAGCCGCCCCTATTCCCCTTTGCCTGAACCCGGCGGCATCAACGCCACTGGTCACCAACTTAACACCCTAGGACCTCCTAAACCTCCCCTACACGAATCCAACCTTAGTTTCCTTCGAATCAGGCCCCAACTCTTCGAATCTTAAATCGAAGGTTGGCTTGAAAACTTGATCTAAACCAATCAGCCCCAAATTAACACCATGGCTTCCCCTAACAACCCTTGTTATGGATCTGAAGTTAGTTTGGTTCGAATCAGCTCTGAACTTCTCGAATCTTCTTTTGAAGATTCGGACCAAACAAGGACGAACTCAGATCCGTTTCAAACTAACACCAAATGACCCCTAGGCTACCCTCACCATTGTGTCATGTTTGGTTCTTCTCGAATCTGACCAGAAATGGTTAAATCCCAAATCGAGTTTTTAAGAACCCTAAAAATACCAAACTTCCGGATTCGGTTCAGATTATGATGAAGATTGAGGTTTAATCGACCTTAGTCGAAGTATTTTCAGTGGAAAATACTTCGACTAAGGTCAGTTTGATTTCAAACAAAAAATTCGAAATCCAAGTTGAGTTCGAGTCGGAATAAAATTAAAATTCAGAGGTATTTTTCTATTTATTTTGTGTATTCTACGTGTATTGTTGTCTGTATTAATAGCTTGTTAATTTTTTATATTTGTGTTTTGATTAATTCTGTCATTTCTGTTTCTTACCTATCAACTTGATCAGAATGTGAATTGTTTCTATTGGTTGTGATTATTTACAATGTGTGTAATCGACTCGATTATGTTCGTCGATTAGTTATATTACGAATTTTCATTTCTGAAAATGTTGACTGAAACAGTCTGCTTCTATTGTTTAGACTAATTATTGACAAATGTTGTAAATAGTCAATTGATTAGTATTCGTCAATTAAATCATGTTTGTTTATGAATTAGTGAATTCAAATGTATGTTGTATTGTTGTTTTCTAAACGGGACATTGTCAGTATATTGACAATGCTCCTGTATTTGTTTGCTTTTAATTCAGTTTTGAATTCCAGTTGAAATAATCCTGCATGTTCTGTATAATGTTAAGGTTGTTTTTATTCAGTTGAGAATTCCCTGTTTAAATTCAGTTTTTGTCAATCAGCCATTAGAAATGTAATATACTGTCTCAAAATCATAGGATTGGTTATAGCTGTAAATCAGAAAGATAGTTAAGTCTATACAGATTGTAGAATCTGTTTTACAGTGGGTTCTGATTTTTCAAGTAATAACAGTAGGTCAGGGGCATTTCTGGGAATGAAACAGTAAAAAACAGGGTGTTAATGCTAGTGTATTATAATGTAATGTTAATGGCTATATTTAAGTAATAAAGGGGGAACAAGGGATAATGGGGCTGCTGAAAATCATGTTAGGATCACATAAAGTATTAAAAAGAAGTTTCAATGGAAACTTTCTGGTTGTTAAAGGGATAAAGGGTCCCTCCAATACTAATTGGTATAGAACCAGCCCTGTATAAATACAGGAGCTGGACAGACCTTAAGGGAGAGGTTTTTTTTTATAAAAAAAAGAGACAGAGAGAGAGAGAGAAATCTGGACAGAAATTAAGAGAGGAAAACACACAGAAGCAGAAACAAAAATCTGAAAAGAAAGAAGAAAAACAGAAAAAAGAAACAGAAAATAGAGCACCCATATAGATATAGAGTCGAAAACAGATAATAGAAAAAAAATTCTGAAACATTATTTTTCTGGAATCTGTCCGGGTCTTATTTGTTGATACTGCTGGGTTTTAAAATCTGAAATTCTTTAAGAAGCTTTACTCCTGTGCATCTGGGTTCCTCGGGTCCTGTTTTGTGGCTCAAATCTGTGGAAATACTGATATATTTTGCTGCTTTGCTGCTGTTGTCACTGCTGAAATTCATTTCTTCTACCTCCATTTTCAGGTACATGTCTTTTAAATTTTAAGTTGGAAAGAGATTCAACATGACTCATCAATGAAGTTCGAATTGAAATTCTGTTTTTATTTGTCCAAGTTCATCAATTTAAATTTCATTTTTATTTTATGTTAGTTAATTAGTAGTGAATTCAATTTGATAGCTATGAGCTAATTGTCTTGCTGTGAAAGTTCGTATAAGATTTGTAATAACATTAGCTCATTATCTCATTAGTTCAATCATATTAAATTGTCGAAGTAGGGAATATGGTATGAATGTTGGTCATTATTTAAATTTTGTTGTTGGTTAAGTAAGAAGTGATGTAGAAGTGCCAAGATAATTATAGTAGTGATATTTATTGTTACATAAGGTAAAGATGGTGATGTTGATAAGATAATAGATGTGTGTATAAAAGTGGGCGAAAGGCGATATGATGTAGCTTATTACAATACGCTATGAATACGATATACAGTTAAGTTGCATGTAAGGTAACTTTATTGAATTAACTTGTATAATAATTCGGCCATTATAGCTCGGTGTCTATCTACCTTCATAAAACAAATTAACCAAGTGATTAGGCCTATTAGATTAAAAGCAAGCATATAAGAATGAAAAGAGATGTATAAGTATAAATTGCCGCACTTCATACCAATGATAATTAGAAGTAGAATTTGCATTAAGTAAATAATGAAAATCCTCGAAAAATATTAAATTCTCGGAAAATATTTCCTTCCTTTATGAATCATTTATTTTCAGTTCCATATGCAATTTATTCTTTGGCATATATATATATATGTCATATTTGTTTAAAATAGTATTAATCATATTTTTATTCCGTTCTTTGAATTTGAATAGTCTTGGATAAACATGTTATATGCGGAAATTATAATCAATGGGCAACATTCAATAAATTGTGAATTCTTTTTCAAGAATTAAGGATATCTTAAAGGAAAATTCCTCATAATATAATAAACATTTTATGGAAAAAACCGTAATATCATTACAAATATGTCGCGCGATTAGGGATACGTTCGCTTACCCTGATTATATTTTTAAAAGCAAAAAATTCGGATTACGCGTACGCGCAATTTCGAACGAATATTTGATAAAAGGATTTTTCCAAAGGCGTTAAATCAATTTCATAAAAAACCGAGATGTACAGTTCACTATTCAAGAAAAACAAATATTCTTGATTCGACACAATTTCGAAAAATGATTGCTCAATAAATATATTATCAAAAGTTATTGTGTACACGTACGCGTGACACAATTCCGCATTTTTTTTAACACGAATATACGTACGCGTAATTCGATTCAAAGAAGGTTTCTTAACCACAATAAGTAAAAGCGGTAGAAAAATCATGTAACAAAAAGTATTTAATAAAAATCAAGATAATTAAGCCAATAATAAAAACAATTAAGCGACCGTGCTAGAACCACGGAATTCGGAAATGCCTAACACCTTCTTCCGAATTAACAGAATTCCTTACTCAGGATTTCTGGATCGCAGAATAATAAACAGAGTCATATTCTCCTCGATTCAGGGATTATAATTGGTGACTTGGGACGCCTTAAAATTCCCAGGTGGCGACTCTAAAACAAATAAACAAATCCCGTTTCGACTGTCCTTCAATTGGAGAAACTCCCCACGCGCCCCGCGGGCGCGGAGAAAAGGAGGTGCGACACATAACAATTTCTCTAACTCTTTATCATAGTGAAGTCTTCCACATGTCAAATTTCTGAACATCTTAGCATATGACCTGAAATGACAAAATAAAATTGAATATCAACATGATATGAACTTTTTAAAAAATAAAAAAAGTTGAATGAATAAAATGGAAAAAGAGTTTAGTTGTATTGAAGACATAAATTCCATTGGTCTATCTTTTCGCAGAAAAGCATATACTTCTACGAATATTGGAATAATTGACTTACAATGTAGGTGAATCACTGGCTATTTTTTTTTTTTTTTTTGAGCTGCCCATGAAGGCATAAATCAGAGAAAGAACAAAGCGGGAATCTGGGTGTTTAAACAAAGAGACACGCCAATCATACTGGTATCTAAAATTCTCATAAGTAGCCTGCAGCAGCCAGAAAATAGATGTCACCTGGTACACATCAAAATCCAAACCACCTTAGCTAAACAAAGGGAAGCATAATGATCTTGGATTCTAATTCTATGGATTCTTCAAAGGTATAGATGATCATACCTGATTAGTACTTATGAGGTATTGATAAAAAGCAGTAAGACCTCCAACAAACCACACTGATATAAAAGTGTATACTACCAGAACAATGGAGGCAGGTGTTTTGATCATTGCTTTCCATATGGTTGTGTCTTCTAGAACCATGATTCTCTTAATGTAGACCCAGCAGAAACCAAAAACATATATGCAAAGAAGTGTTGTAGAGAAAACAAACATGAAGAAAAAACGGTAGTTTCGCTGCAAAAGTTTCAGAAGTCTGTGCAATTTAAAGCACGAATGCAAGACAGTAACCGTAGATGAACCGTTTCTAAAGAAGCATTAGTTACAGAAAACTATCAGTGCAAGCAAATGAATAAAAATATTTCCAGAAATCTAATGTGGACGTTGAAGTTGACTGATAAATTGACCAGCCTGACCTCATACCTTCATAAATTTGAGAGTCAAGACCGTTGTAAGATGAGAACTTAAAACTGTGGATATCTTTTCTAAATCCTCTTTAACTTACTTCCACCACAGAAGAATGAATAGGGTTTATCACAGAATATAACAAAATTAGAGTTGATTATAAGCTACTAGACACTAACATAATATGTAGTGAGGAGCTAATTTGCAATCTTTGAATAGCCAATAACCTGTCATACTAGTTGAAAGTTTTTCTTTTAACAAACTTGTAAAATCCTAACTATCTTGATTTCATTGTATAAAATCCTCCAAGCACCCTCTTTATCTTGGAATGGAAAGACTTGCAATGGCTAGACTAGCAGTAAGACCATACCACCTCTGAATTTAACAAAGCTATAACTTGTAGCCTACTCTAGTATCAGAAATATGGCTGCAACCCAAGGATAAACTTTCTAGACCTTGTTGATCCATAGAACCATCTGCATAGAATATCTCCTTCACAGTTGAGATTATGGAATAATGTTCCAACTAACTACCATGTCATTTTAGTGTTCTACATTATTCGCACTCTAACTTCATCAGCCAAACCAACAAGCAAAAGATCACTCAAAATTTTTTCCAAACAGAGTACGTATGATTAACAGTAGTATAGGTGAGAAATTCTAATAAAACTGCTAGAAGGATCAATTGAGTCACATAGAAGGAGAAGCTAGAGAAAGAATTGCCAAAGACAAGAGTATTGTAATAGAGGAGAGAGTATAAGAGAATATTGAAAAGGGAAAAGGAGTTACCCAATATGCTAGATGCAACAGCAAATCCACCTCAAGTTATCTATCCCCAGATTTAGATTTAGGATTATAGCTTAATGTTCTCCATTTGCTTGTTTCTACGCACATCATTAACAACAGTTTTCACAACTTCGCTCTCCAGACGGATATATAAGACCGTATCTAAATTGCAAGCCATATTAAAAAGATGACTTTCTCCACATTGTGGCTAAAAATCATAGCCTAAATTTGGATATCCAAAGTCCTACTAACTACTGAACAAGCCATCATTCCATCTAGCTAAGAAATGTCAGAAAATTTTAGTCATACTTGGTTGCTGGAAACTCAATTGTTGAAAAGCAGATTCCAAATTGACATTAACTATCTTCAACAAATGTACTATAACAGAGAGCATGATCTAGTTCTAGAAAATCCTTTAGAATTTTTCTTGTTAAAGATATTCCACACTGGGAGGCTGAAGGGTCGTGTAAGGACAGGATCCTTGATGTATTATACCAAGACTATTGAACAAAGCAACACACTCTAAATTAAGGAACTCAGCCATTGTAATTCCTAACCACCTTATCCTTACTCGTAACTAAGTATGTAGCATTAACAAAAAAATTTATTCACAACAATCACATCAGATTTCAATTTTAATAAATAAATCAAAGTCATTATAGACTAATCAAAAGTATATATTTCCATCATATGTTGCCACTCTAAATGATCCCCATACATTCATGTGAATCAAGTTTAAGACATTGTCTGCTCTAATATTCCTAATAGGAAAAGATAATTTTGCTTGCTTATTCAAAGCACAATATCATAATTATTCACTACAATACTATATACTTATTCACTAATATATAATATTTATTTCATAACTTGTTGATGGTTGTATCATCTTTTTGTTGTAAAGCTGCAAAGTATCTTGATCTATTTTTACATTCAGAGAATAAAAACTTTATTTTATCCTCTACCAAAAGTTATAGGAGTCAATAGATAGAGCCCATCGGTCTTTATACAAATACCCTTCAGCCTCCCAGTGTGGAGGTCCTAGAACACACAAAAACTATATATCTCATCTATAGAAATTATATCATCAAAGTAAATAAGAGTTGGAAATTTACTTCACCTAGACAAATCTAAGACCTATCCGTTTGCCACCATCTTGACCTGTGCAAACGATAAGATATAAGAGATTCAACGATACTTTAAAATTAAGAAATAGGAATTTTCTGGATGAAATTGTATGTAAATGAAGTGAAACCCCTATAAACTTTTTCTAATAAGTAAAAAGGTTCTCAGCCTCAGACCTCGGGACTATTCAATTGTTCAAACGTATAATCGAAACCATAATCCATCTGTTCGCTGACAAATTGGAAACAAAACAGAATTGTTTCAGGATTTAGAACCATATTAATATAACAAATTAGTATATGAAAATCTCTTTGTACCCAAACAAAACCAGCATCTTGAAAAAGGAAAGGGGAATGTATGACGAAGAACAAACCTTTGTTGTTCCGATTGTGGCGACTTGCCCTGTATAGAAGATGATGAAGAGGGGGCGTCCGCAACTTGCTCAGTTGCTCTGCTGAAAGATTTCCTGAGTTAGAGGCGCGGGAATTGAGCCCTAACTGATATTCATAACTTCTGAACTTGGGTAAATAAGCGGGCATCTGAAAAATTTAATCGAATTACCTAATGACTCCCTAGTGTGTGAAGTAAAGTTGGGGATGATGTGTCCAATATTGTCATTTAACTTTCTTTTTATTTCTTTTTTTTTTTCACTATTTGAGAAATAGAACTAATTTACTTCAAATTGATAAAGTGATTTTTTGGACTTTTAAAATTGGGAATGAAAATGATAAGTAACAACACAAAGTTCTAAAATGACTCATGTTGAATTAATTTAAATGAATGCAAAAAGAAGTAAAAAGAAAACTGATTTAGGATACATTTTATTGCCTACTATTTCATCAATGTTGCTTCATATTAGCACCATTATCAATCTGTGTCGTAATATTATATTAAGAGTTCGCTAAATTAAAAAGTAATTCTATTTATGCGATGAATTTGGAAAAGAATCCAATTGAATTTTTTACCTAATAAGTTATTTCAAAGACTTAATTATTTGTTCTCAACATTATTTTTGTTGATTCAAATTCTTAATATTATCTCATACCAAGTTTTAAATATTAAGTAATTTTAATTATATGATAAATTTGAAAAACTGAATTGTATTCTTTTGCTAATTAGTTAATTTCTCAATTTACATAAAAAAAATTTAAAGGAGAAAATTACAAATTAAATTGCATTCATAATCAAGGATAATTAATATTGCTGATAAATAATAAATTTTAAATAGATAATATTAAGCAGAAAATTACTTGAATAAGTTTATCACGACTTATTATTAGAGTTAATGAATTCTTTAATTGGGTATTTAGTACTGCGTAATAATTTGGAATCACAATTTGTCAATGATTGTGGTCCGGGCCCGGGCCAAACGGGCCTAAACGGCCCGGGCCAAACGAGCATGGGGCTGAGGCGGTCCCGGGCCTAACGGGCCAAATGTGTGGAACCGGCCCGCGGCGGTTCTAAGCCCACATGGTCCCGGGCTAAATGGGCTGGGTCCGCGGGCCTAAACGGGCTTTTTCCGTTCCAGACTATTTTTTTTAATTTTTTTTTTATCTAAGACACTTTCTTGTAAACTATATATGTATATACTAGTATAAATTGCTTATATATAGCTATATAAATATATATAGTATATATAGTATGTATAGTATGTATATATAAGGGTGTATTATGTGTATATATAATTATATATTGCCTTATGTAATATATATTGCCTTATATATATGTATGTATATATATATATATATATATATAGTTTATATGTATTAGAGATATATATATGTGTATGTATATATACATACACACATATATATATATAAGCTATTTTTTTTAATTTTTTTTATCTAAGGCACTTTCTTGTAAACTATATATGTATATACTAGTATAAATTGCTTATATATAGCTATATAAATATATATAGTATATATAGTATGTATAGTATGTATATATAAGGGTGTATTATGTGTATATATAATTATATATTGCCTTATGTAATATATATTGCCTTATATATATATATATATATATATATATATATATATATATATAGGCTATTTTTTTTATCTAAGGCACTTTCTTGTAAACTATATATGTATATACTAGTATAAATTGCTTATATATAGCTATATAAATATATATAGTATGTATAGTATGTATATATAAGGGTGTATTATGTATATATATATATATATATATATATATATATATATATAGTTTATATGTATTAGATATATAATATATATACTATATCAAGTTTAAACACAAAATAAATTGCAAAGAAATATTCAAGGGAATGTCTTATATATTTTACTATTTTATGACATTAACAAAGAATGACAATATCTTTCTTAGTTTTCCTCCTCTCAATGGAATGAGCACAACAAGGTACTAATACCACCATTAAAAGGAAAAAAAACTAAGGAAGATGTGCCAAAATACAAGTTACATGTTAGTCTATGTATTATCTCTAGCAAATCTCATAAATCCTTCAAGGTCCGGAGGAATTTCCGTTGGTGGTGGTGGAAAAGAAGCTTGTTCATCACCGCTTCCGGACGAAGCAGCATCCTACGCAAGTTCCGCTAGCATTTCTTCATAAGCTTCATTTATCTCCGGTTGTGATTCTGCAAGTCCAAAATTTCTTCTTTCCGAACGGATCCAATCTCTGAAGAGTACTGATTTTTCCAAGCTCTCCCTCATAGACGCTCTATGATCACCGATTTGAAGTCTCGTTTGACTGAATGCGCTCTCGGATGCCACTTTTGAAGTTTGAACACTTAAAATATCTCGAGCCATCCTTGAAAGAACCAGATAGTGTTTTTGTTTGTCCTTCCACCATTCCAAAACATCGAAGGAGCCGTCGGGATTCTCTGATTCAAGTCCCTGCGATAAATAAACTTGAAGCTCATTTAGTTGTGAACTATCACCAAAATTATCACCTTGAGAACCCCTGAACTCCGTCCAAGAACTAAGGGCTTTTAGGCCCGCAGTTCTTTTAGATGCTTGCGAACTAGACGAAGTAGGAGTTGGAACATTTGGTCTAGCTTGATCTAAGGCAAGTTGATAAGCATTATAAATTGTTTGAGTATTTATTTTAATTGAGGCTTTTGCATCTCCAAGTGTAGCAAATTCCTCAGCTGAAAGTGATAAAGCGTTATAAATTTTTGAATACCAAAAGCGAGGACCTCCTAATTTCATTGTAGGATTTAACAATGCAGCAATACCAAAAATAGGGGGGATAGGGAAAAAATATTTTTTAAACTTAGCTTTCATAGAATTAATAGCTTCTTGATAAATTACTCCACCCTCTGAAAATTGAGTAAATAAATCTACAAGTGCTGCAATATAAACTAAACAGTTAGAAATAGTAGGATAATATTGGCTAGATAATTCATTTGTAGCAATATGAAATTGTTCTAAAAAGTCTACAAGCATTTTAACATTACTCCAATCTTGATTTGTAAGGTGCTCATCATCATCATCATCACCATCACCTACACGAGCATTATACGTTGCGCTTATTGGGTTCCTATATTCATATGCAACAACTAAACTTTCATACATGTAATTCCATCTAGTCGGACAAGGTTTAGGAACCTTTCTTTCTCTAAGGCCAAATTCATCACATTTTTTAAAATAGTCTCTAAGTCTACTTCTACGGTTTGAATAAAAAAGCCAATTAAGAGCCATTTTAACCTTTTCAATTTCTACATTTAAAACTTTCATACCAGCACCGACGATTAAATGGTAAATATGACAAATACATCTAACATGAAAAATATTACTAAATGCAGGATTTAGTGTAGTTGTAAGCAAGCCTATAGCGTTAGTGTTACTAGAAGCATTATCTATTGAAACCGACATAATTTTATCTCTAATGCAAAAATATTTACAAATATCTGCAACTGTGTTAGCAATAAACTTACCTGTGTGGCGTGAATTAATTATTCTATAAGCAATAATGCGCTTTTGCATTATCCACTCCTCATCTATCCAATGACTTGTAACAGTTAGATACTCACAGTCATTACCACTTCTACCAATATCAGTAGTAATAGCAATGCGACAATCTATATGAGTAAATAAATAGCGCAAATATTGTTCATATTCATGTTTATATTTATAAATATCGCTCTTTACGGTTGCGCGAGGCCTTCCTTTATAAGTAGGATTAAAAACTCTTCTAATATAATGCACAAAAATGAGGGTTAAAAGGAAAACTATAGGGTAAGCACATAACAGTAACCATTTTTGCCAATTCTTCACGATCTTTATTTGGATCATAATATAAAATGCCACCGGTAACAGTGTTAATTCCCGATTGAACTAGATTTGAACTTGTACTAGGGTTAACCGTAGTATCTACACTTGTCCCCTCTTGCGCAGCTTTCATTTAAAGATATCTAGCTTTATCTCTAGGGTGTTTCTTTATGTGTCTAGTCAAACTACCCGTACCGCTACGGTCTCCAGTAAATTTATGAACTAGTTGAGACCCACAGGTTTTACACTTAGCCTTATTTTGTTCTCTTAGTTGAGTAAAAAAATGCCAAATCAGAGATGTTTCGGGCCGTTTAGAAGGTTGTCTATTAAAAGTAGGGGTTACTACAGGAGGGTCAGGCGGGGCATTAGTTGGGTGGGTCAGGCGGGACATCAGTTGGGTTATTAACAGGACTAGTAGGTGTATCATCTAAATCCGGTTGCGTTTCATCTAAATCATCATTTTCCTCATCATTTTCAAAGATAGTTTCATTAGGATAAAGAGCATTCATAACTTCTACATTTAATTGTTGACCCGGTGCAACATCCTGGCAAAATTGACTATTGAAAAATTAAAAACAAGGATTATCGCTATCAAGAATAATGGGTGGAGGAGGACGGGTAACAGGTCTGGGTCAGGGAGCCGGGGAAGAGTAGTAGCTTGGCGACTAGATTCACCAATTTTAGATTTTCCCTTACCCTTACCACCAAAAATATTTTTCAAAGAAAATGCCATATTAATCATAATTATAATAAATAAAACTAACAAAACTATAATATTAAAATTTAAGAGTTGGAACGCGTTTACCGAATTGACGAAAAACTTCTTGAAAATTGAATATCGTTGAAGACTTGAAGACTTGAATACTTCAATTCACCAACTTCACAATTTTTCACGAAATTGTAATAATAAAGCAAGCAATTATAGAAGAAAATTAGAGAGAGATTGAGAGAGATTGATAAATTTGTGAGTAAAAATGAAAGAATGGGGGGGTATTTATAGTTGAGAATTGGAAAAAAGTGTAATTATAAAAAGTTTGGGGTTAAAGCAAAGTTTGGGGGCTAAATGACTATTTTTTAAAGTGGCCAACGGATAAATTTTGAAGGCCAACGGCTAGATTTTAAAAATCTGACCGTTGGTCTTTTTTTAATTTATTTATTTTTTTTTAGAAAAATTAGCCGTTGGAGCCCGTTAGGCCCGTGGGCTCGGTTGAACCGGCCCAAGCCCGCCTGCCAGTCCCGGGCTTAACGGTCCCGGGCTCACGGGCTAAATGTGTTGAACCGGCCCACCACGGGCTTTTACACTACTAGAGCCCAGGCCCGGTTGAACCGGCCCGTTTGGCCCGTTGTCCTGGGTCGGTCCTGGGCCAGGCCCGGACCACAATACAGCCTTAATGATCACGTATCAGAATTTACCAAGGTATCTCATATCAAATTATTAAAATAAATCATGTGTTTGAGAGGTATGACATACCATTAGGAATTCTTATTCGATTATAAAATTCTAATATTAGGAGTCCTATGTATTTCAAACAAGAAAAAATTTAATATAAGGTAAAATTTTAATTAATTTGAAAGTCCTAAATATCAAAATTTCTACATGATTCAAGTAAGGAAAGATTTAAGAAATTATATTTTAGTTATTTCAAAGTTCTAAATAAAATTAAATTACAATTTTGTCCAATATGAAATCTATTTATAAAGGGTAAAAAAGTAAAAAAAATATTTTGCTAAAAAGCTTAGTGCTTTTTTTGGGTCAAAACAAAATTTTTATATTTAACTAGTGAAAATATGTACATCCGCTAGCCCATGGGACTCTAGAGTTAGACCCTTTACAATACTACTGTTATTGTACTACGATTCCATATATTTTCCTAACAGACTAATATTCTATACATTGTCTCAAGTAGGAAATCTATTTAACCGTTCTAACAAGGTCTTCCATTTACTCCTTTTTTGGCCTTTGATATGCAGCTGCAGTACAATCTCTCGGATTCTTCCTGCATAGGTTGTGGAGTGTATTGTTTTTGAAACCTTCTGTTGTTCCTTTCCAGCCATGTGTAGTAGATTGTTGCTGCAAATAAAAATACCATAACTCGAGCTTTTGGTCTACCATTATTAGTTCTCTTAGTTAGCCACTGTAATTCCTTTTCCCAGCTTTCAATTGAGTATCTTTCCCCCAACCAGTTTAATAGTATTGCCCATATCGATTTTGCATATTCATACTCAAAGAAGAGATGATCAAGCGTTTCTTCCTTTTGACTGGTACATAGTACACGGTCCTTTGGCACATCTATCTTCCATTTTGCCAATCGATCAACTGTTGTCAGTCTTTGATTGAGAGTTAACCACAGAATGAATTGATGTCTTGGTATAGTATCATCTCCCAGCCCAAGTCTCTTCTATGGAGTTTTCTGGAATTGAGGCCTTGCAGCTATGTATACTTTCTTGATGCTAAATTTTCCTTGTTTACAGTACTTATTGACATCTCCAGAAGTATTCACAATCCCAAACCATTCTCTTGTATCAAATACCTTTCGAATAATCCAGCAAGCTTGTTTTGGAGTTGGCATTGTGATGACATTCCTCCTCTTTATATAAAAGTTGTGAATCCATTTTACCCATAAGATGTTCTTTTTTGCATTGATGGCCCATAGGAGCTTGCACAAAGCAGCCTTGTTCCATGAGTAGAAGTCCAGAATACCTAGTCCACCAGTTGAACCTGGAATACACAATTTTTTCCATGATACTAGAGCTCTTTTTGATGGTTCATTGGTTCCCGTCCATAAGAATGTCCTACACGCAGTAGTAACCATGTGTAGTATCTTCTTTGGTAGTAAGAAAACCTGTGCGCAATACGTTTGCATTTCGAACAATACACTCTTGATCAACTGCAATCTGCCACTGTATGATAAAAAATTGGTGGTCCAGCACTTGATTCTTGCAATAATTCTCTCCACAAGTGGCATACATTGATGTGTGGATAGTTTTTTTGTTGACAGTGGCATACTATAGTGTTTTTACTATAGTATAACTACAAATATAGATAATAGTTTTAGGTACGCGCTATGTGCATATACCCCATTAATGTATGTACAATTTTAAAAAATTATATAAATATTATTAAACTACGCTATTTGACATGCAATTGTTAATTATCATTTTGAAAGTATCTTTAGAATTTAATATTGAGTATACTATAACAATTATGAATATTGAAATAATTTATACACAATCATTATGCTAATTAGAATGTGTATTTAAAATTTGGTACATAAATTTATAAAAGTAGTTATTGACTAAAGGGTAATGGACATACTATTATATATACCAGAGGATCGAAAAATATTTTTTTCACAAAATAATTTCTCTATTTGTTTTGCTAAAATAATTAAATTATCTGGAATTAATTGTTTTATTCTTTCTCTATACTTTTACTTTTATTTTTACTAAGATCCTAAATTATCAGAATTAAAATATTAGCTCATTGACAATTTAGAAAATCAATTGTAATATCTAGCATATAAATTATTGATGGCAATTATAATTATATCTAACATAGAATGTTGCTGATATATTTATTTCTCATAATTTTATAAATCTTTACTAGTAATAAATTTATTCAAATCTAATTTAAATGATAAATTATATTTAAGGAAAAAATAAAAGAAATATACAAACCTAACGAGCACGTATGGAGAAAATTTGAAAAGAAAATTTGAAAATTTAAATATCCATGATATATTTATTGTCCCTGCAAAAATTATACTTAATTACCAAACTACATGTGACTCGTGCGTTTTTAAATATGAAATGTGATTTGTCACTGAAAATTGAATAATTTATGACGATTTTATTTTGTAGCCCTTTTAAACATTGTATTATTTTCAGATAAAACCTTGTTGTAGCAAAATGTCAGATTACATAAAGATAATTTAAAGATTGTCACAAAATTTTTAGATTATTAGTGACAAAAATAATGGTCACAGTTAAGTACAAAAATTCGTAGCCAAAGTTCTCTTTATTTTACTACAAATTCGATTTGTCGTTATTTAATCATCTATTTTTGGTGACGAAAAATGTTCGTGCCTAAATGTAACTATTTTTCAAGACGAATAATTTTTTGTTACTAATAATTTAGTGGATCAATGACAAATATAATTCGCCACTAATAATTTTACTTTGTAGCTAAAGACTGCCTAAAAAAATGGCGCCACCATATTTTTGGAGGGAAACTTTTGTAGACAAAACTTTGCTACAAAATTAACATTTCGTCACTAAAACTATGTGGCTCGTGTATTTGTGTACAAAAAGTAACTTTTTTCACAGAAAATAAACAATTAGTGACGAATTTTTCGTCGTAGCTAATAATTTCGTCGTTAAAAATCACATTTGTTGTAGTGTGGGTCCGTATCGTGATTTAGAACTTGAGCATATGTCTGAAATCGAATTCGAAAGTCCCTAGTCCGAGATATAAGACTTTGTCGAAATTTAAAAGTTAAAGGCTTAGTGAAATAGAGATGTTTGACCAAGGTTTGACTTTTTGGATATCGTGCCCGTATTTTAGTTCCAGAACTCGGTATAGATCAATACAATATTTATGACTTGTCTGTGAAATTTGGTGAGAAAAGGAGTTGGTTTGACGTGATTCAGACTCCCGATTGTGAAAATAGAAGTTTCAAAACTTTTTTGAAAATTTCATTTGATTTGGTATTCAATTCGTAGTTCTAGGTGTTATTTTGACGCTTTGATTGCGGGAGAGAGTTTGTATGATATTTTTAGACTTGTATGCACTTTTGATTTAGAGCCCCGAGGGCTCGGGGGTGAGTTTCGGATAGGCCACAAAGTGATATTGGACTTAGAACATTTGCTGGTATCTGCAATTTCTGGGAACTGACCTCTGATCTCGCATTTGCGAGATCAAAGATCACATTTACGAACACATCAGTCTCGCATTTGCGAGCTACTCATCGCAAATGCGAATAGTAGTTGGGCCATAGTTTTTGCATTTGCGAAACATACTTCGCATTTGCGAAGTGTGTTTGGGAAAGGCAGTGATCGCAAATGCGATCATAGGGTCGCAATTGCAGAGAGTCATGTTCACATTTGCGAACTAACCTTCACATTTGGGAAGGCAGCAAAAGTGTGAAGGACTTCACATTTGCGATGGTTCCTTCACATTTCCGAAGCCCAGGTCGCAAATACGACATCAACATCCGGGTAAATATGACTTAGACGGAATGGGTAATCGGGTTTTGGTCTGAATTTCAGATTTGGACCAAGCGTGCCTGGGTGTTGACTTTTTTAATAATGGCCTAAATTGAATTCTTTACAATCGTGGGAGTTCCTAAAGCTTAATTTGAATAGTTTGGTTGGTAAATTGCTAGATTCTATTGGTTCAGATGCTTGTTTGAAAGGCAAAGCGGTGGTTGAGTTTTGAGTTTGGTCTTTGGAGTGAGGTAAGTGTCGTGGTTAACCTTTACTTGAGGGAATATGTATTGTTTGTCTATTTTCCACGTGTTTAGGTGTTGGGTACAACGTATATGTGTGGTGACGAGTACTTATGCATTGTTGTCGGATTAAAGCATGTAGGTGGGACTTGGGTTCTTGCAATTATTGTTTCCTTTGTTCCTGATATCCATGTTTAGACTAGTATTGTTAAATTGCCCGTTCTTATGATGTTTACGGATCTTTTGGCGATAATTGAGTATTGATTCAAAGTTGAGGTTGGTATTGTAGAACCAAATCTTGAAGTAAGGGTTATTCATGTTATTTCCATCTCCCTATTGTTATTTGTTTATTACTCTATAGTTAGGATAGTGTTAATGCATGAAGGGTGATGTCGTGCCATATTGTAAGTGTTAATGCATGAAGAGTGATGCCGTGCCATGTTGTCAGAGATAATGCACGAAGGATGATGCCATATCATATATGTTGATTTATATTGTAAGGTTGAGAGTAAAAGCACGAAGGTGATGCCGTGCAGTTTCATTATTCCACTATGAGGTTGAGAGTAAAAGCACGAAGGGTGATGCCGTACACTTTTCCTTACTGTGTTTAATGGTTTTCATTGGTTCAAGGTATACTGGCTGTTATAGTTATCACTGGTGTCGTGATTCCCTCCTCTTATATTCCCCTCAGCATGTCCCCTTCCCGATATTACTTGTCTAGTGTTTATTTGTTGTTATTTGTACATATACTGTTATCTGTACAGGTTTATCATTGGGTATCTTGTCTTAGCCTCGTCATTACTTCGTCGAGGTTAGACTCGACACTTACCAGTACATGGGGTCGGTTGTACTGATACTACACACTGCACTTCTATGCAGAATTCAGTACCAACCCTAGCTGATCGTGACGTTAGCAGCTGGACTTGATCGTCAGGAGACCAAAGGTAGATCTGCTGGCATTCACAGACCCTGGAGTCTCTTCCTAGTCTTGTTATTTGGATGTTTCTTTTCCTTTAGAATAGTATATTTTCTTTCAGACTCTATTTGTAGCAAATCATAATAACTCATGAGTTGTGACTCCAGATCCTAAATGTATCAGATATTATGAGTTTTATAATATTCCGCAAACTCTGTTTTAGATTCTGTTTAGCTTAATTATTTCTATTATTAAAAATTGGCTAAAGATAATTTGTGAATTCTCTAACGTTGGCTTGCCTAGCAAGTGAAATGTTATGCGCCATCACAGTTCCGAAGGTGATAATTCCGGGTGGTGACAAATGATTTTTCATTTTTTTTATTTCATAAGTTCTTCTAGTCTTCTTATTGAACTCATTAACCATATTATTCCATCCATCTTTAGACAAATAACTATTAGGTCTATTTCCTTTTCTTTTCTGTTATTCACACAGCTCAACAAATTTAACATTGGCATCATCATCCCACTTAGCATTATTTCGTCCGGTAAAATTTTCCGACATATTTGAGTGTTAACAATCTGAAGAAAATAAAAATACTTCGTAAGCTTTATACAATAATATTCTCACCTAAGAAGTAAATAAATAGAAATATTTCATCATACATGAAAATAGAAAATAGTAGCTTCTAAAATTCTTAGATTGTAAATAGAAGCTAAATTTAATGGGTGACTAATGTTCTTGCTGTAAATAGAGCATCCACAAGATGCCTTGTGAATAATAAGAACTTCTTTTTTTTTCCTACGAAAATAATGATAATTTCTACCTCCTAATTAAAGTGCATGTTGCCACATTCTTCCTTAATTCAAATAGAATCCCTATACAACAAGTTATCTAGACGATAGAGCAATACACTTGCACCTCAATCTGATTAACAGAAGAATTTGCAGATAAACAACCTATATCTTCCCTTGCATAGAATGATCGATCAGCTATACTTTTTCTTCATCTGTAGTCAAACAATGCATTATCTTCCCCGTGAACGCAAAAAACCCATAAAGTGTTCATAAAATTAAATTGTTTATTATTAGAGCAATTACTACTGATGAGCTGTACAATGCTATAAAGTGGACTGCTTTCTCCAATATGTTCAATTTTATTATAATGGATTCTCATGCAACAGGAAAAAATATTTGCATCAAATAATGACAACAATGTACTCAAGACTATAGTGATCTTATGGATGATATATAATAGAAACAAAGATATACCATAAACATGCAATTATTCATCCATGCAATGTTAAATTGCTTCAACTATTCATATTGAACTTTCTTCAAATAACAAAAGAAAAAAGACCGGACACAATTTTTTTGCACATTACGAGTTAGTGAATCACTAATATTTCATCATGATCTTAAAATAAAATAAAACCAAAGTAAAAGAGAGGACCTTACCTTAAACTGATCAACAACATTAATTGTCTACCAAGCAACTCAATCAGAGACCTCCAACTTTCTTTACTGCACACAGACTTTTATGTCCAAACGAGGAAGAGATCGTGAGCTCGAGTGAAAGATGAGGGATGGAGAGATTGCGTGGGGAGGAAAGTTACGTTCTCTGGAGAAAGACTGCAGAAAGAAAACGTCAAGATCGATTGGGAAAAGAAAAGAGTCGTAGTTGGGTTTTAACAAGGGAAGAGTATTTTTGGGTTTATAAAATAATTTAAGGGATAGTAAAATAATTTTTTTGGTCAACGAAAAAAGCTGTTAAGCTAAAAGCAAAAGTTGGGAGTGACCAACTTATGACTTTTAGCTTGTTTTGGCTTAATATAACCCTAACTTAAAAGCACTTAGACGTTAAGCAAACACCAAATTAAGCCAAAAAAAATGCTTAAAGTCCCAAACACCCTCTAAGCCAAAGCCCCTAATTAAGGTTCAACGAAAACTTCTAACATGCGAAGTGAAGAGACATTCCTCTAATATTCTATTTAAATATTGCTTTCAAGAGTAGTCCCTCTTCACTAATCATGCTGTATACAAAAGATATCGTATATAGCAGTAAGATTATCTAATGATAATTGTCATACTAAGTCACATTTGAGCAGCGTAAACAATACAAGTATAGAGCAGTTAATGAAAAATAGTTTTCTTAGTCCTTTGAACACTCTATACCCATATAGAGGCGTTACAATCCATTATACTCTAGTGCACAATCACGGGTCTTGCAGATTTTGTTTTGAACATCTAGACCCAAATATCCACTATTAACTAAACTTAGGCAGAATATTGAACTTAACTGTATCTTCACACTCCGCAACTGGATAACTTGTATATACAGTTACCAAATTAATAAGAAACTACTTTAATAACCAGATGACATTAGCATCAGAAGGTGACAATTAATCTTAATAAACTAACTAACAACGACCATATTTACATTGACCATATTGTACTAACTAGTTAAAAATTTATGTGAGATACGCAAGGAAAATTTCAAAATATATTGATTCATAGTCCTAGCTTAGAGAAAATACTACAAAACTTGTAACTTTATCTACTAAGTATCAAACTAAACTAGCTACTAAATATATTAGAGTACGTATATTCTCGTCGACAATTGAAAAAGCAATTAGCATCCGATTTAGAAAAACTCTAAAACATCCAGATCAATATCGTCTGCCGAACCCAATAAATTAGCAAGTTGATCATCTTCGACTTCATCCCACTCTATGTATTCGGCATTGTCTTCGGAACCCAACAGAGCAAGTAATTGGTCTCCAACTTCGTCTCCCTCTATGTATTCAGTATTCTTCTGATCATCATCATCTTTCCACATTCCATAGTTGTCTTCTTGTAGAGCAGAATTGATAAATTCTTCTACGTCTCTCATATTCTCATCATTTACCACTGCTTTTCCTTTTTCCTTATTACCGGGATTTTCCTTCTTCTTGATCTTACAAACTACGAAACCTTTGTTCTTAATCTCCCTAGCATCGAGATAACAATCGTACAAAGAGTATTCAGTTATGAACCACTCGCCATTAACGTTATTTGACGATTTGTTTGCTGGAATATACTTCAAACTTTTCACGAAGCCCATGAGTCTCCCTTTATCATCAAACACCGCTAGGCCTTTGCTTAGAGGTTTCCAAGTGCCCTTCCCAACAGTTCGTGGAACACTTTTCCACGTTGACTTCTCTTTCTTTTGCGGCGTTATGAAGTAACGAGTTTTGTTGGTGCCATGATCATCATAAGTGTATGAGTCCAAATTTGGACGACCACACGAACTGACAACAAAAGACGAGATCTTCATAATACGACGTCCTGTGGAGGACTACGACGACCGACAGCGGACAAAGGACATATGACTTTTGCAGTAGTGTAGGCCTAACAGGGGGCATTAGGAATATACTTTCGAATATTCCCTATGATATGTCTTAAGGTTGAGAAGGGGGTTATCCTTTATATATAGTGAGGAAAAAACCTTGTAAGAGGGACTTTTTGGCTAAGAACACTGATTGTAATATCCTTCTACCTTCAAGGTTGGCATTGTTAATGCTCAATCATTCAGTTTCATGAGATCAAGAAATACTATCCACCGTGTTCATCTCTTATATCTTTTATTCTAGAGTTTATTATACTTAGCTGAGATTTACCTCTTCATTTCCATTAATTGATTTATTCAAAAAGGTTCCGATATCTTTTGGGTCAAACAATTTGGCGCCGTTTGTGGGGATTTCTTTAGCTAAGATTATAGTTTCATCTAGACTCCTGAAAGGGATAATCGCTTCTTCCGAGCTTGGTACAAACGAACAATGGCAGGGAAAGCAGACGCAAGGCAAAAAGCCATAGTAGGCGTCACAGCCAACCTCCTAGACACCATCAACGAAGATAGCAGAGAGGATCACAAAAATGAAACACTAAACATCACACCCGGGGGAGACACTTCACCTCCCCCGCACGGAAGCGTGACCGCTTCACGCGAAAGGGAAGCCTCCACATCTGCAACAGGAGAGGCACCACCGGTGGTAAGAAGACTACTGGAAGAATGCCTAACAAGTGATCTGAACACCATCCTTGATAAACCCGCCCAAAAGGATGATAGGAATGTGGCATATGCAGATGTCACGATAAACGAGGGCGAGCAAGACACCCTCCGTACAGGTAACACTTATGTTGCTGATAACGAAGGCAATGATATGCTTGCAACCGTTTTCAAGTAAATGGAGGAGATAGAAAATGAGAATAAGGTACTCCGTGACCAAATAAGGGAACACTAGGAGAGAGTTGACAAAATACCAGGAGCTCCAAAGATGCTGCCAAAACGTGATGTTGGTCAATTCATCGAGCAACCATACAGTGAAGAAGCAGCCCATACACCATTCCAAAGACCTTCAAAATGCCGCCCTACTTAAAGATATATGATGGTACTACCGATCCAAAAGACCACATTATCCACTACGTTACACCCGTAAAAGGTAACAATCTCTCAAAAGATCAGGTACGAAGGCAATGATATGCTTGCAACTGTTTTCAACTAAATGGAGGAGATAGAAAATGAGAATAAGGTACTTCGTGACCAAATAAGGGAACACTAGGTGAGAGTTGACAAAATACTAGGAGCTCCAAAGTTGCTGCCAAAACGTGATGTTGGTCGATTTATCGAGCAACCATACTGTGAAGAAGCGGCCCCATACACCATTCCAAAGACCTTCAAAATGCCGCCCTACTTAAAGATATATGATGGTACTACCGATCCAGAAGACCACATCATCCACTACGTTACAACCGTAAAAGGTAACGATCTCTCAAAAGAGCAGGTACCATCGAGGCTGTTGAAAAGGTTAGGCGAAACCTCAATAGGGGGAGCATTGACATGGTACTCTCAAATAGCAGCATGCTCGATAGCAACATTCGATGAAATGGATGACAAATTCGTCACCGTCCATGTAGGAGCCAAAAAGGCAGAGGCTAGGGTAAATGACATATTTTCCATAAGATAGATGCACGACGAGGAACTCAGGGACTTCTTAGCTCGGTTCAACAGGTTGAGAATGATCTTGCCGAATGTGTCAGAAGGAATGGCAGTAGCAGCCTTTCAGAACGGATTAAACAGAAACGAGTCGAGAGCAACTAGAAAATTGCTCAGCAGGCTCATGAAATACGCTCCAACTACTTGGTAAGAAATCTATAACACCTACTGCACTGAGGTACAAGCCAACGAGGAAAATCTAAACGGCCGATCCAACGGTTGACGCCACTCCAAATCGAAGCAAGGAAAGATCGTCGCAACGACGGTCGAAGAGATCAGTTGGGGCCCCGTTCCAGTCGGGAAAGACATCAACCCTACGTCAGGACGTTTGTCCCATCTCCACTACGGTGCAAAAATGCTCCTCCTCGACATACAACACTATATCGACACGAGAAAGGTATGCCTCCACTCCTATCTGCTCACATTTTTTGTGTTACTCCTTTAGAAATAGTGTACGCCCTGGAGAAACTCGGTCCAAAGGTGCAATGGCCGCAAAAGATGAGGTCAGACCCCAGCACTCGGAAGTCAAGCACTTTCTGCGAATTTCACCAATAAAGGGGCCACAAAACCGAAGATTGCATAAGATTACGATAGGAAGTAGTACGAATGCTAAACTAGGGTCACCTGAAGGAGCTGCTGAGCAATCGAGGACAGACTAACTTCGCCCGCAGACGCGAACAACCCCAAGGACCTCCAAAACCGCCTTCTTCTGCTCGCACCATACAAATGATCATCGGTGGGGGCGACGGTGCAACGATCAATCATGTCAAGTTCACCACCACACATAAACTCAAACGATCAATCACCCACGAATGGTATGATGACCTCGAAGATAGTATCATCTTCGATGAGTCGGATGCCGACGGTTTTCTTTCCCTCACTATGATGCTCTTGTTATCACTTTACGTATTGCAGATACTGATGTAAAAAGAATAATGGTAGATGACGGGAGCGACGCGTGTAATATCCATCCTCGAGTCCTCGTGCAGATGAGACTCGAAGATAAAATAATACTGCACTGTATAACGTTAACAGGTTTTAATAATGTAGTTGAACGGACTTCTGGAGAGATAGTGCTACCCGTCCTACCCGGAGGAGTCACCGTGGTAACGACATTTCACGTCAAGAATTAGGAAATAGCTTACAAGGCCATCATAGGGCGCCCGTGGATATAGGCCATGTGAGCGGTCCCCTCCAGTCTCTATCAAGTGATCAAGTTTCCTACCCCGTTGGGAATATCTAGAATTCGAGGGAAAAAACGCACCGCACAAGAATGCTATCGCATCGCCCAAGATTGCTCACACACCCAACAACTCAAAGGAGCAAATGTGGAAGCATAGCAATCAGCGATGTTGGGAGCCAAACTTAACATGCGAACAGACGTTATCAAGGACCCCGACATCGTGGAAGCATCCGAATCAACAATAGAAAATCTTTATCCCGTCCTGCTATACGGCAACGACAACACAAAAAAGGCTTATATCGGGCACAACCTCTCGGAATACGAAAAATTTCATAAGTTCTTGACTGACCATGCCGATCTGTTTGCTTTCTCCCATACAGATATGCCAGGCATTCCAAAAGATATCGCTACCCACAAGTTAAACGTCAATCCCCTATATCCACCTATGTGACAAATGAGAAGAAAGTTTAACGCATCAATCAACGAGGCTGTCAGCGAAGAGGTCGATAAGCTATTCACAAATGGCTCCGTCTGAGAATCGAAATATCCTCAATGGGTCGCCAATGTGGTTATGGTGAAAAAGAAAAACTAAAAATGGCGGATGTGTGTAGATTTCATAGACCTAAACAAGGCATGTCCGAAAGATTCTTTTCTATCACATCGACTAGCTCATCGATGCAATAGGAGGACACGAGTTGCTAAGCTTCTTGGATGCCTATTCGGGTTACAACCAGATCCTCATGGAACGAGAAGACCAGGAGAAAACCACTTTCATCACTCACCAGGGAACATACTACTATAAAGTGATGCCATTAGGACTAAAGAATGTGGGGGCGACATATCAGGGATTGGTCACCAAAATGTTCAGAAACCAACTTGGTAAAACAATGGAAGTCTACATCGACGATATGCTAGTTAAGTTGAAGAGGAAAGAAGATCATATCGGTCATCTGAAGGAAGCCTTCGACATATTGAGATGGTACAACATAAAACTAAACCCCAAAAAATGCGCCTTCGTCGTAAGCTAAGGAAAGTTCCTCGGTTTCCTAGTATCACAAATAGGCATTGAGGTCAACCCGAAACAGATTAAATCCATCGAAGGAATACCCAAAACACTGACCAGCAAAAGCAGGTACAAAAATTGACGGGACGGATAGCAGCCCTGTCAAGGTTCATCTCACGGTCATCGGATAGGTGCCATAAATTCTTTAATGTACTAAGGAAAGACAGCGGGCTCCAGTGGAATGTAGAATGCGCCGACGCCCTGAGGAAACTAAAATCGTACTTGTCTTTGCCACCTTTACTCGCCAAAATTGACCCAAGCGAGTGCCTCCTAGTCTACCTGGTTGTATCCGAAGTCGTGGTAAGTGCAGTTCTAGTCCAAGAAAACCAAGGTACGCAATCTCCAATTTACTATATCAGCAAAACCTTAATTGACGCCGAAATAAGGTACCCCCACCTTGAAAAGCTGGTTCTGGTGCTAGTCATAGCTTCACAAAAGCTTAGACCATATTTTCAGTGCCACCCCATAAAGGTGGTGACAACCTTCCCTCTCAGGAGTATCCTGCACAAACCCAAGTTATCGGGTAGTTTGGCCAAATGGGCCATAGAACTGAGAAAACACAATATAACATATCAACCGCGAACCGCGATAAAGTCGTAAGTGCTCGCCGACTTCGTCACCGATTTTAGCGCAGAGATACTGCTCGAAGTCGAGCAAGAAAAGATTCGCACTTCGTCTAATCAATCCGACCTCTGGGTCCCCTACACCAATGGCGCATCCAACGCGTCGAGATCGGGACTGGGACTTGTACTCAAAGTCCCAACGGGTGAAGTAATTCATCAATCTGTACGATGCCCTGAAATGACTAACAATGAGGCCAAGTATGAGGACGTAATTGCAGGATTAAAATTGGCCATTAAGTATGGTGCTCGACGGGTCATCCTCCGCTGTGACTCTCAACTCGTTGTAAACCAAGTTACTGGACTTTCCAAATTAAGGGACAAAGGTTGCAGAAATACCAAACTGAAATCCACAAACAGCTGCCAGAATTTGACGAATGTCGATTCGACCAAATACCCCGAGAACAAAATATCGAAGTAGATAGTCTCGCCAAGCTAGCAGCGGCAACCAAAAACATCACCAAGGAGAACGTGGTCACCCTTCTCCACTCATCAATAGACCAAGTCGAGGTACATTCTATAAATTTTACTTGGGACTGGCATAATCGCATCATATCATATCTACAGGAAGGAACACTCCCACAAGATAAAAAAGAAGCCAAAAATCTCCGAATACAGGCGTCCAGATATAGTCTCATAAGCCACGACCTTTACAAAAGGACATTCGGCGGCCCGTTAGCCAAATGCCTCTAACCTAATCAGACAAGGCGAGTGCTCGAAGAGGTACACGAAGGCCACTGCGGCGCCTATACTGGTAACCGAGCCCTCGTTAGGTGTCTTATTTGTGCAGGATACTACTGGCCTACTATGAAAAAAGAGGCTGCAGAGTACGTTAAGAAATGCGAGCAATGCCAAATATATGTCCCTATGATACACCAGGCGGGGGAACACCTGCACTTTGTCACCTCCCCATGGCCATTTATAAAATGGGGGATGGATATTTTCGGGCCCTTCCCAGTAAAGCGAGGTAAGGTATGCTTCCTTTTGGTTTTAATTGACTATTTTTTCAAATGGGTGGAAGCAGGTGCGTTCGCTAAAATACGCGAACGAGAAGTCATCAAGTTCATCTGGAAAAACATCATATGCTGCTTCGGCATCCTCAATGAAATCAGTTGCGACAACGGACTCCAGTTTGTAGGGAAAAAGACGACTGAGTTCTTCGAAAAATGGCACATCAAACGGATACTCTCCACGCCAAATCATCCTGCCGGCAACGGTCAATCGGAATCCTCCAATAAAACAATATTAAACATATTAAAGAAAAAGTTCAAAAACGCCAAAGGGCTATGGCTGGAACTACTACCGGAGGTGCTATGGGCCTACCGCACAATGTCGAAGACCAGCATAGGTGAGACACCGTACTCACTGGTCTACGGCACCGATGCAGTCATACCCATTGAGTTCGGGGAAACTAGCCTGAGGTACTCCAATGAGAGTGGTTCAAGCAATGATGAAAGTAGGTTACAAGACCTGGATGAGGTCGAAGAGCAGAGGGATATGGCACACATAAGAATGGTGGCCCAAAAACAACAACTAAAAAGGTACTATAACAAGAAGGCCAAAGACGACCACTGAAAGTCGGGGACTACGTACTAAAGGCCAAAACGCAAGCAGCAAAGGACCCAAATGAAGGGAAACTGGGAACAAATTGGGATGGACCGTACAAAATAAAAGCAGCAGCAAGTAAAGGAGCATTCCATTTAGAACCAATCGAAGGAAGCAATTGCAAAATAACTGGAATGTCGCCCACCTCAAATACTTCCACTTCTGAAAAAAGACGCCGCCCGAGTCGTACTCTTTTTCCCTCGCCCGTTTTTTGTCCCAATCAGGATTTCTTGGGGAGGTTTTTAATCTCGAGGTTCGAAGTATTGTTCGTTGCCCCGCCTAACGATTGTATTTCCAGGCCGAGCAATGAAGGGACTAGGTATAATCTCCATCATATGTACGAAGTCGACATGTATATCCGATATATGAATAAAATCACTCCATTATGTATACGAAAGCGACACGCATCTCCAATGTATGAATGAAACTGGCATCCACGACACTCCAACAAATAAAATAGAATGCCACCCTCACGACGGGATCTTACTTTAGCGCCAGCTCGAAAGTAACATCCCAATTGCCAAGGCCATCGACAAAAAGCGAGTTCGACATCATTCGAACTGCGACGGGATTTTACTTCGGTGCTAGCTTGAAAGTAACATCCCAATGGCTAATTCCATCGATGTAAAACGAGTTCGACATCACTCAAACTATGACAGAATTTTACTTCGGCACCAGCTCGAAAGCAACATCCCAATGGCTAAGGCCATCGATGAAAAACGAGTTCGACATCATTCGAACTGCGATGGTATTTCACTTAGGTGCCAGCTCGAAAGTAACATCCAATGGCTAAGACCATCGACGAAAATGTTACACCCCATGTTTTCGTACGTTAAAATTTCATCATAAGTTAATCAACATAATTTCAAGAATGAGATTATTTTGGGATTATAAGTATTGTGCTATTTTAAAAAAGTGATGAGTAAATTCGTGAAGGTGAGAGGGTAAGTAAATCGAAAAAAATAGATTTCGTCAAAGTTTGTCATGTTTGGAATAAAATATGGCCCGAGCTAAAATACTCAGTATTTATGGACTAGTACCATACAAGGTTCCACATGGCCGTTATAGTAAGGTGTATAAGATGTGATAACAATGAGTAGTATTTAAAGTAGATTGAGATAATTTTTAATTATGTGGATATTTGGTTAATTATGGAGTTTTTGTGGAAGATTAACCATGTAATTAAGGAAATTGATGAATAAAATTTGGATAAGCTTAAGTGTTGAAACGTGCCAGCATGTTCCATGCAACCAAATGACTCATTAGCCATTTATTAGATGTGTCACATTAAGGAATATTTGGCAAAATTTATCCTTATCAATTGGGCCCACAACCATTATAAGAGTTGTTTTTCCTTTCCTAGGAGTTAATTTCCTTCCACTATTGTTATTAAATGGTCAAACAATGATTCTTGTCAACAACCTTCCATTTTCAACAGGTTAGTGTAAATTTCAATTTTAATCTTGGTATAACGTACAATATACCAATCCAAATCTGATTAAAGCTTCAATTATTTGGATCATTTGGTAATTGTATTCGACGAGAATTACACAAGCTCGTGATTGCTTCCTTTAATGTGTCAAGATAATTCAATAGTAATTCCAAGTTGTTTGTCTCTTTTTAGTTTCAAAATTAATTGGAATAGTGCTTGGAAAATACAATCTTTCTCAAGAATATCATATGAATTTTCCCCTACTTCGGTCCGCCGTTATGTGTTGTCGCATTTGACGAGTGTTAGAGGGACTGTCAAGAGAATCCGCTCAGGTATGTTAAGGATATTCCTTCTTTCTTTTTGGCATGATCTATACGTCACAAACGAAACGAGCAAATGTGCAACTTCCATAAAATGACTCTATTTATAGAAATGCTTATATTCTTGATTCACCATGTGTCTCATTATTTTATCATATGTTCATGGGTTTCAGAAAATACGTAAATTGGAAAAAAATTTACTTCGTGATATTGTTCAAAGGCAAAATGATCTTATGACACACTGAAAGATTTTATTAATGTGCTTTTCATGCATGGCATTCATTTATACATGTACATTGACCCATGACCAGATGGCATTATATACGCATATATATGTATATATACATGTATATGAGATATGGAAAAAGGTTACGGCGTTATATACGCACCACCACCTATCAGCTGGTATACGTTGATGATTTTGCCCACAGTGGCCAAGATGATATGATGGGATGCCTTTAGAGGCTTTATGATGTTATGAACAGATGTACCTATGCACAACATGACATTCATATGCGTATGCATGACACTAAAAGTATTTCATGATTTACAGAGTTATCCGGAATTACATGTTAACTCTTTTACTCCATGTTTCTCTCATGTATATTATTTACTGATTTTTATTCCTTACATACTCGCTACATTATTTGTACTAATGTTCCTTTTGCTTGGGGACGCTGCGTTTGATGCTCGTAGGTTCCGATAGACAGGTTGAGAGCCCTCCTAGTAGGCTATCAGCTCAGCGAAAGGTGTTGGTGCGCTCCACTTGCTTCAGAGTTGCTTATTTGGTCAGTATAATTAGGACATGTATTGATTGGTATGGCGGGGCCCAGTCTCGACTTTTGTGATACTTATGTACTCTTAGAGGCTTGTAGATAGTTGTCACGTATACAGATACATGTATACAAAAGTGGTATCAGAGCAGTTTGGTCCTAGGCAGTCTACAAGCCGTGTCTAGTAGAGTCTTGTTTAAGGGTGTGTTGTGCACCACACTTATAAGCAGGAGGCTACAGGGCATTTAGGATTGCCGCTCTTTCTTCTTGCTCTAGATCGTGTGGTAGAGCTCAGCGGTAACAACTCAATTTCCTAAACTCTATCTTATTCATAACACGTTTATGCTTACATCTAGAAAGACGATTGGTAAGAGATATAACCGTGGAAGAGTTGAGTTAGAGGAACTCGATTTTTGCATCATGCTTATGATGGATAAAGATGAGGCATTCATCAAATCATGTGTATACTAAGATGTGCAAGCTTCTTGATAAGGCTCTTTAAGGAAAGAATGTCTATCCCCTAGGGTGAAAGCAATGAAGAATCAGAGGGTACAAGTTTCAACAAGTAAAAGAAGCAAGGTGAAGAGGGGTACGAGGTACTTAGATAGTAGAGATGAACATTAGCTATAATTCAAGTAGAGAAGTATAAGCATTTTTGAGTTACCTTCAACAATAACAGATGTATGTACAATTGGCCACACCCATCTCGATTATGCACTATGGGAGCTAACATATATGGTTTAAGAGAATGACGAGATATCAGGATCCGGCTGGGGTTTGAATAACCCAAATGGTTGATAGATTGTTTGCGTTAGTTGACATTTTTGAAGGATATTGTAAATGTGCTAATAGTTCTCCTTGTGAGACACCTAGATGGTGCACTCTAAAATAGTACAGCTAGATATGAGCATGACAAAGATAGGCACTGGAAGCCTTGAAGAGATAAATATTACCTTAGTGTGGCTACCATCCCTGGTAGGAATAGAATGTTAGGCAATTCGAGGAACCAATGGATGGAGTAAAAGGGGCTAAACGCAAAAGAATGTTTTGTTCGAGTTTTTAAAATAAAGTGATAGAGAGAAATGTTAGCAGGAAAATAAGAAGAGAGTTAATGAAGTAGTATGAGTAAAATGTGGTACATGGATGACAACAATAGATAAAAAAAATGATAGTATTATAGAGTACATAATCAAGAGAAGGAAAAGATGAGATAACAGGCCTTGCGACAACAAGGGAGTATAGGCCATAAAATTATATCCTCATTTCGAGAAAGAAGTTCGTGACTCCAACGCAACTACCAGAAAGGAGAGTTAAACCCAGAGTAATAGAAATTGGTATGGGTTGTTGAACAAGAGAAACTAAACATGGATTAGGGGCTAAGTGATTTGATAATAGTCAGCATCATGGGAATTTTAGATTTGCGTTTCAGCAATAATAGAATGGACAACCGAAAAAGATTCATGAGGAATTTAGATAATGGTCGTTCAGGAAAATGCTTCCTTAAAGCAAGCAATACGATCAAAATTAAGCTTAAAAGACTATGTGCGCTAGTTACACTAAGTGTCATCCTCGTGAGTAAGGAATTTCATTATGCTTGGTATAGAAGGATTACCGCAAGGCGAGTAAGAGTCATCGATGATGTAAAAGGACGCCAAAAATAAAGAGGTAAAACATCTATCGGTAGGTCATCATAGCTTCAGCTCTTAGTACTCCCCTAACGGGCGGAATATGGAGTGATGTGTCATTAAGTCAAAATTAAGTGGTTTTAATGTCTATGGAATGGTAAAGGAAGAATGCGAAAAAAAATGAAAAAGGAATGAGATGGCACTTATCCAAATCCTACAAATATGCTACGATTCAAGTGTAAGCACGACGTCAAGGAGAGGAAGTAAAGGTTCTAGCCCAAGCTATTATTAATAAATAAGGAGCCAGTGCGAGACGTAAGTTAAGACAAAGGAAATAACCCAAGAAAGATTACGCAGAATGTTTAGATGAGAATGGGCCAACGAGTAGTTAGTAATTGATCAAGAATAACCTAGTTATGGCTAAATAGGAGGTTACAGACGAGTCAAGAAGATCGTGTAAGATAAACATAGTAAAACCCAATGTAGTGAATTCAGCCTCGTAGTTATGACATCGTGATCCCTGAGAAATATTCAGGTAGGAGTTGGGATAGTAAAAGGTACCATATGAGTATTACGGAAATAAAAGAGAGTGCCACTGGGAAGATGGTCAAAATATCAATTCAGAAGCAACCCTACAAGCACAAGCGTGTGGAGATAAGTAACTACGGATAATTGTAGACAAGGAAAGACATCAAATTTTTTATTGGGTATACGATGTAATAAGTTCACAGCTTTACAAGAGTCTGAGGGTCCTTCCTAAGTACTATAGTGAGAGACTAGTTGAGGAAACAAGGAAGAAGGCTTCAACCTAAGCACAGTGACCTAAAGAGGAAATGGTCTTGTAACAACAGCCTCACAACAACATTGTAAGTACTCCAAAAGAAAGTGGAACCTACCATGGCTAATGAGCGGGAAGTAAAACCAAAAGTAATATTCGAGACCATATGAGTTGAACAAAAACTTTGGCATGCGTGAGAACTCAGATAAGCTAAGTATGCACCCAACAAGGGGGCAAAAAGACCAGGAAAAGCAATTGCTTACGTTTGAAGAAAGCTGAAATGGAATGAAAGGAATTATTCGATTAATGATCAGCCGTAGAAGACTTCAGTATAAGTTAAAAGAAGGAATTGGGTCCAGGTCATAGACAAAGGAATAAATCATTTGTATCATGGTTTTCCATAGCGTCCATAAAAGGCTAAAGTAATAACTGAATGCCACGAGCCACAGATCGGAAGATATCTTAAGCCTACATAAAGGTTGGTCAGAGGGAAGAGGAAACTAAAGAGTTACGTTGGCCAAGTAAAATAGGAGCCTGATTATCGGACCCAGAAAATTATAGAAATCGTGATTAAGAATATGGAAGGACCGCTCTTAATATCAGAGATACAGAAGAGATAGTACAACAACCATATTCTTTAATGGCTCTACGATGAAGCCAGTCAGAATAATACCAACCTCATAAAAAGTCAGTACAAAGAACCCACCAAATTGTATATGCACCAGAGGTGAAAGTATTATAATAGAGCTTCGGGTTATGGATGTGAATTATACCTATGTGGAAGGGAGGTCATGAAAGAGATAGAAGATGTGATGCAAGATTTTAAGGTGTGTAAGGTAAAAGTGAACAACGTACGAGGCACTCAAATATAGAAGGTTGTGAATTGCCTATACTTCAGTAAAAGGTTAGAAGAACTAGGTTTCGTTATCGAGGAATGATAGCAGCATCGTCAGTGGCATACCTTCCAACCTATGGTTTCTAGGCATCGAGAGGTCTAGTTAAAAGATTAAAGAAGAGTTTGAAATAATGTGATGTCTCGCTTGATGTTCCAAAAAAGCATAAAGAAATTAGTCGCAAGCTAAAGTATTGTAGAGCGACAAGGTTTTAGGAAGGCAGGAGTAAGGATAAGAAAAGGCAAGTGAGAAGGAGACATAAATGGATAAGTCCTCAAGGTTAAGCCCATGAAAACAAGAGAGCTGGTGGTTTTTCTAAGTTATACAAAGCTTAGTATAGCCTAAATGAACCCAAAAGAGTCTAAGATTAGTAGCATTTAGAAGAAATGGAATGTTGCCTTAGAAGTAGAATGAATGTGTAATTGTGACAGATAAAGGATGGCGTTTGGTCCTTCGATTGATTAATGATTTGAAGAGAATTTCATGAATTGTACGGGATTAAAATGCCCATATAAGGTAAATCACATTGGGATACTATGAAATATTGTTATGGAAGTACTAGATGCCCATCGCGGTCCATCAGTTTGGGTCGTGACATCGATGCAACGCAAGCCCTAGTGGCAAGGTATTACGTAAGAAGTTTTAAGTTATCAGTGGTATATTATAGATCAATATTGAGGTGAATCAACAATGGATGGACAAAAGTCACACCATCATTCTTAAGATAAATAGTAATGAGGAAACATTAAAGGACTTAGACATATGCATATAGGATAAGCAACGAGAGTAAGCTGGAATTCGGTAGCAGACCTCAGCAACGATAAATCGAAGTAAGAGTTATGGTATAGTATGACCTATCTTGATACAGTAAAGTCATACGGATGAGTAAACTGATCTATGAAATAAAGTATACCAATATTTGTAAGTTCAACAATGTACCGAGCGAAGAACTTCAGTATACATATAGATGCCTAGAGGGGCATCTTGTCAAGCTCTGTATATGTTCACAAATTAAGGCCTAGAGATTGGCTAAAAGCTGGAGGAAAAAGGAGAGAAGAGTCGCATAGGTGCACTTACAAGGTCAGAATCGTACAAGCTGCATGAAAAAAGGTAGCCATAGTTACGAGATTCGGAGGAATCCGACTAAAAGTTGTGGCATAAGAAAGAGACCTACAGGAGGGAATACCCTAGACTTTAAATTTATTCACGGAACAACCGCCAAAAATGGCAAGGAGAGTACTAAAGTATTCGCAAGGACTATAGGCTATGATAATGATAAGTGCATCAGTCAACATTCAAGGATGAATGTTCCAAAGGGGGAAATGATGTTACACCCCATGTTTTCATACGTTAAAGTTTCGTCGTAAGTTAATCAATGTAATTTCAGGAAAGAGATTATCTTGAGATTATAAGTATTGTGCTATTTCAAACAAGTGATGAGTAAATTCGTGAAGGTGAGAGGGTAAGTAAATTGGATAAAATGAATTTCGTCGAAGTTTGTCATGTTGGGATAAAATACTCGAGCTAAAATACTCAGTATTTATGGACTAGTACCATATAAAGTACCACATGGCCATAATAGTAAGGTGTATAAGATATGATAAAAGTGAGTAGTATTTTAAGTAGATTGAGATAATTCTTAATTATGTGAATATTTGGTTAATTGTGGAGTTTTGGTGGAAGATTAACCATATAATTAAGGAAATTGGTGGATAATATTTGGATAACCTTAAGTGTTGAAAAGTGGTAGCATGTTCCATGCAACCAAATGACTCGTTAGTCATTTATTAGATGTGTCACATTAAGGAATTTTTGGCAAAATTTATCCGTATCAATTGGGCCCACAACCACTGTGATAAGAGTCGTTTTTCCTTTTCTTGGGAGTTAATTTCCTTCCACTATTGTTATTAAATGATTCTTGTCAACAACCTTCCATTTTCAATAGGTTAGTGTAAATTTCAATTTTAATCTTGGTATAACGTACAATGTACCAATCCAAATCTGATTAAAGCTTCAATTATTTGGATCATTTGGTAATTGTATTCGACGAGAATCGTAAAAGCTCATGATTGCTTCCTTTAAAGTGTCAAGATAATTCGATAGTATTTCCAAGTTATCTGTCTCTTTTTTGTTTCGGAATTAATTGGAATAGTGATTGGAAAATACAATCTTTCTCAAGAATATCATACGGATGTTTCCCTACTTTGGTCCTCGTTATGTGTTGTCGCAATTGACGAGTGTTAGAGGGATTGTCAAAAGAATCGGCCCAGGTGTGTTAAGGCTATCCCTTATTTATTTTTGGCATGATCTATACGTCACAAATGAAACGAGCAAATGTGCAACTTCCATAAAATGACTTTATTCATAGAAATGCTAAAAATGCTTATGTTCTTGATTCCCCACGTGTCTCATTATTTTATCATCTGTTTATGGGTCTCAGAAAATACGTAAGCTGGAAAAAATTTACTTCATGATATTGTTAAAAGGCAAAATGGTCTTATGACACTCTGAAAGATTTTATTAATGTTCTTCTCATGCATGACATTCATTTATACATGTACATTGACCTATGACCAGATGGCGTTATATACGCGTATATATGTATAATATATGTATATGGTATATGGGAAAAGGTTACGGCGTTACGTACACACCACCACCTGATCAGCTAGTATACGTTGATGATTTTGCCCACAGTAGCCAAGATGATATGATGGGATGCCCTTAGAGGCGTGATGATGTTATGAATAGATGTACTTATGCACGACATGACATTCGTACGCGTATGCATGACATTAAAAGTATTTCATGATTTGCAGAGTTATCCAGAATTACATGTCGAGTCTTTTACTCCATGTTTCTCTCATGTCTATTATTTATTGATTTTCATTCCTTACATACTCGGTATATTATTTGTACTGATGTCCCTTTTGCATGGGGACACTGCATTTCATGCCCGCAGGTTCTGATAGACAAGTTAAGTCCTCCAAGTAGGCTATCAGCTCAGCGGAAGGTGTTAGTGTGCTCCACTTGCTCCGAAGTTGCTTATTTGGTCAGTATAATTAGGACATATATTGATTGGTATGGCGGGGCCCAGTCCCAACCTTTGTGATACTTATGTACTCTTAGTGGCTTATAGATAGTTGTCACGTATACAGATACTTGTATGGCCTTGTCGGCTTATATTTTGAGTTTATAAATGATCATGTTGGCCTTATAGGCCCGTATGTCACGTATGTAAGTTTTTATATCAGGACGAGTCATTCCATGTCAAGTATTTCTCCATGTTTTATTCTACTTATCTCACGACAGTCTCTCTGGCTCATTTACCTATGATAGTATGATACGAAAGATACGTTATGTATGTTCTCGATTGAGTAAGGTACTGGGTGCCCGTTGTGGCCCATCGGTTTGAGTCGTGACAAAAGTGGTATCAGAGCAGTTTAATCCTAGGGAGTCTACAAGTCGTGTCTAGTAGAGTCTTGTTTATGGGTGTGTCGTGCACCACACTTATAAGTAGGAGGCTACATGGCATTTATGACTGTCACTCTTTCTTCTTACTCTAGATCATGTGGTAGATCTTAGTTGTAAGAACTTAATTTCCTAAACTCTATCTTATTCATAATATGTCGATGCTTACATCCCGAAAGACGATTGGTAAGAGATATAGCCGTGGAAGAGTTGAGTCAGAGGAACTCGATTTTGCATCATGCTTATGATGGATAAAGATGAGGTATTCAGCAGATCATGTGTATACTAATATGTGCAAGCTTCTTGATAAGGATCTCTAAGGCAAGAATGCATATCCACTAGGGTGAAAGCGATGAAAGAATCAGAGGGTACAAGTTTCAACAAGTAAAAGAATCAAGGTGAAGAGGGGTACAAGGTACTTAGATAGTAGAGATGAACATTAGCAACAATTCAAGCAGAGAAGTATAAGCATTTTTAAGTTACCTTCAATAATAACAGATGTAAGTACAATCGGCCACACCCATCTCGATTATGCACTATGGGAGCTAACAAATATGGTTTAAGAGAAGGACGAGATATCAGGATCCGGCTGGGGTTATAATAACCCAAATGGTGGATGGATTGTTTGCGTTAGTTGACATTTCTGAAGGATATTGTAAATGTGCTAATAGATCTCCTTATGAGACACCCAGATGGTGCGCTCTAAAATAGTACAACTAGATATGAGTTATTACAAAGATAGGCACTAGAAGCCTTGAAGAGATAAATATTACCTTAGTGTAGCTACCATCCCTGGTAGGAAGAGAATGTTAGGCAATTCGAGGAACCAATGGATGGAGTAAGAGGGGCTAAATGCAAAAGAATGTTTTGTTCGAGTTTTTAGAATAAAGTGACAGAGAGAAATGTTAGAAGGAAAATAAGAAGAGAGTTAATGAAGCAGTATGAGTAAAATGTGGTACATGGATGACAACGATAGATCAAAAAAATGATAGTATTATAGAGTCCATAATCAAGTGAAGGAAAATATGAGATGGCAGGCCTTGAGACAATAAGGGAGTATAGGCCATAAAGTTATATCCTCATTTCGAGAAATAAGTTTGTGACTCCAACGCGACTACCAGAAAGGAGAGTTAAACCCTAGATTAATAGAAAACGGTATGGACTGGTGAACAAGATAAACTAAACATGGATTAGGGGCTAAGTGATTTGATAATAGTCAGCATCATGAGAATTTTAGATTTGCGTTTCTGCGATAATAGTAACATCCCAACGGGATATTACTTTGACGCCAGCTCGAAAGTAACATCCCAATGGCTAAGGCCATCGACGAAAAGCGAGTTTGACATCATTCGAACTGTGACGAGATTTTACTTCTACGCTAGCTTGAAAGTAACATCCCAATGGCTAAGGACATCGACATAAAACGAGTTCGACATCACTCGAACTACGACGGGATACTACTTCGGCGCCAACTCGAAAGCAATATACCTACTGCTAAGGCCATTGACAACGAAGATATTTCAACTAAACTCAATACAATAAGTTTAGCATTTCGACAAAACGTCGAAGCAACTTAACTACGGCAGAAGTCATAAAAAAAAATCAATCAAAGAAAGAAAATGACTCAGAGATGTACGACCAAAACGACCTCCATCCACAGCAAATGTGTTACAAATATTTGTCTTTACAAAGGGCTCAAAGACGCCTTTACAAAAATCGTAAAGCAAAAAGTAAGTACAAAACAAATATTACACATCATTCCCAATGACATACACGTCTTCATACCAAGAGTCATAGGCGAGTCTGTTCGCATCATCAGAATTGATATTATCTCCGTCAGGCATAAGAGGAACATACCTACATGCCTCAGGAGCTGCACGAGCCTTGGCATGTACATCCTGAAGCTCCGTTTTAGACGCCATCCCATCAACATGAAGATCCTTGTACACATCGAGCTAAGCCTCGGCGTGAACCCACAACTTATATAGACGTCGAGGATTAGCTGGAGCATAAGATATAAAAGGCTGTGACTATCGCCGTACGTCCTCCGCTTTCAAAGAATCCATCTTCTTGTTCAATACGGACAGCTCCGCCTCAAACCCTTGAACACTCCCCTCAAGTCCCGCTATCTTAAGTGCAGATGCCTCCTTCTTCTTGGTCCACTCCGACCTACACACACAGAGGGCATCTTCCAAAACTGCTGCCTCAGAGACAACAATCACCAATCTATCGGCACTCAAGCCTAGCTCACCTTTAAGCTCATTGATCTCCGTCGTATTCATATCCAGGTCGGTAGTTAAATTGGCCACCTTTGCTTGGAGGTCGGCATTCTCGGCCATTACCCCCTACTTAGCTCAAGCTCATCTTCCTTCACTTTAAGAGATGCCTCAAGCTCACTGTTACGGGCGATGGCCTTCATAAGGTCCTCGTCTCGTTCCTTCAACTCCTCAACCTTACGTGCCAATTAATCCTCCCTCTGCTTGAGCCCTTCACGGAAAAGTTAGAAGTCAGGATCCTCATTGTAGATGTCAGCCATCGCATGATGCTTGGTGCGATATTCTTGATATTTAGAAGACATCTTTCCATAAATGGCCGTCCTCTTCCTTTCCCGATGCTCGCGCTCGATCTCTATGATAAAGGTGTGGCACAAAAAGTAAAGTAAAACAAAAGGACAGGCCAAAAACAATAACATAAACCCAACAACGAAATGAAAAGAAAGATATCTACCCTCAAGGCCATGCCAGAGACGCTCTGAGACAACTCCATATCGCTCATCGCTCTAAGCGCCTTGTTCTTAAGGGCAGCACATAAAGGAGCTAAAACAGACACCACCTGACCACAGTCCGACAATAAGTTATAGTCCCCGAGGACAACTATGTGTAGATCAGAACCCTCCACTCTGACCTCTACATGAGTGTGATGCTCCAAAAACTCACGAACATCCCCCGGGTCGACATCTGAGCCCGAGCCTTTGCCCTCGATGCATAGGCCCCATCCAATGTTAGATGATGCGCACCCTTAGCGGAGTGCACAGAACTACCTCCTTGGTAAACCTCTTCTATTTGGGGAGACCTCCCCGCCAAGATGGCGTCGGCCATAAACATGGGAATAGGTGTCGTCTGTGACGCACCCATCCTATTCTTACCAGTATCAACGGCCACGCCCTTCCCAAGCTCTACCCTCCTCCTTTTCCTCAGTAACAATTTGTCCCCATTAGAGGAATCCTCTACAAGGTGATGGATCGGTAAGGAAGAGTTCTCTTCCCTCACAACCATATTGCGAGAAGAATCTCCCATATGTATCGGTTAAGCATGACCCTCTCGGACGGACTCAGAAGAGTAAATTGTATTCCTGCAGCAGCGACGGCCTGTCGAAATGCAGGAACTGGGGCCCTCCACCTAGAAACTTCGCGACCTGTCATCATAAAGAGTCGTATCAATAGACAATGGTATGTAGTCAAAGAGAGATACAGAGAAGACACTTACCAGATGAAACGGTCAGTCTCGAGTTTCCGCTGCATGAGGCAGCAAACGGGCTACCCGATCCCTTATGCCTGCAATAGGGTGGGATGGACACCCCATAGCTACAAACGGGAAGCATATAAACACTAAGGTGAATGAAGAAGAAAAGAAAGAGTAAAACAAGTGGTGACACTTACGATGCTCGTTCCATCGCTCCAGGAACCTAGCGGGGTCAGACACGATGGGTTCGGTTCTAACGAAGAAGTACTTATGCCAAAATTTGCGACTCACTCGGTCGTCGGTTCCGACCACCAACCCTTGTGTCGCACGGTGCCTCAAATGTACCATAGTACCCCTATGAAAGCTGGGTGAAAACAAGTGTAGAAGGTGGTGAACAGTAACCTCGCACCCCGCCAACTCCGTATATTTTGTCAATAGCAGGAGTATTTTGAGCGAGTACGGGGAAAGTTGCACCGGGCATACCTGATAGACTCGACAAAATTCTTCCGCTAATGGGAGAAGGGGGAAGGAATGACCGATCAGAATGGGGTACTCATAAAAAGCACAGTACCCAGGCCTATGGACTTCCACGAAGTCCCTTCCCGCTGGACCATATCAATATGAGCGGGAATGTTATATTTTGCATGAAGAGCATCGATATGGACTTGTTCAGTTTTAGAGAGTACGGGAGCAGGAGTAAGAGGAGGATCCTTAAGAAAGTCGCTTCGAGACATAGGGTGTCTCGGAAGTAAATTCATCCACGTTGGGAAAGTTGTCCCCCTCCTCCACTGTCATGTCCTCACTGCCAGAGGGGAGCGCCATGGACAACGGGGTGGCGTCAGAAACCCCCTCATGAGATCGACGTGTTCTAGGCATCTCTACGACGGAAAATGTGTTAAAATAACAGAAAAAGCTAAGAATGAAGAATGGAAGAAGAGGAAGCAGAGAAATCATTGCAGCAAACACGGGAGAGATGAGAAAGAATAACCAGAGACGAAATTTATAGGATTGGGTGGCGCCAGAATCGAAGCGGAAGGCTGCAAAATGGCACCAAAATCAAAGCGACAAGCCCTCAGCCCCTGTCTCGAAAACATGCATAATGATGACGCATGTGGAAGTGACGTTATTTCACGATAAGATACACCAACCAAGGTCTTGTTGAGCATGCTAACCTTCTATTGTTGGCCTAGCCATGACGCTTCGTGAAACCAAAATTCTCCACAGGAGTGGGCGGTGTCCGCTTATCAAGGACGCACCAAGTCGCAACCTCGACAAGTGTAGGGACTAACTGTATTGGTTCAAATTTGGACGATCACGGCTACTGACAAATACGACAAAAGATGAGATCTTCAAAGCATGACGTCCTGTGAAGGACTACGACAACCGATAGCGGACAAAAGACGTATGACTTTTGCATTAGTGTAGGCCTAACAGGGGGCATTAGGAATATACTTTCGAATATTCCCTTTGATATGTCTTTTAGGGTTGAGAAGGGGGTTATCCCTTATATATAGTGAGGAAAAAACCTTGTAAGAGGGACTTTTTGGCTAAGAACACTGATTGTAATATCCTTCTACCTTCAAGATTGGCATTTTTAATGCTCAATCATTCAGTGTCATGAGATCAAGAAATACTATCCACCGTGTTATCCCTTATATTTTTTATTCTAGAGTTTATTATACTTAGCTGAGATTTACCTCTTCATTTCCTTTAATTGATTTATTAAAAAATGTTTCAATATCTTTTGGGTCAAACAATAAGCTTCGAAAATCTGCCTAAGGTTCCTTGTCCGCGTAAAGATCGGTCTGCTGCATGAGCTCGTTAATTCTGACATGGAAGGGGCTCGTCTCTCACAAACCCTAGTAGATACTTCTAACACTTCCCTATCCGTTGGATGAAAGAAATTACCCATCGGATAACGAGAAGAACATCCCATAGCCCGATGATCAGAGCATGTCATTGTACTGCTGATGAATGATGGATATAATCAAAGAGAAAAGAAACAGTTGAAAGAACGGAGACCGAATAGTTGTTTCTAATGGTAATTTATAGATGAAGCTGATGGGTTGATGAAAACCCATTCCTACTGATAATCGAAATACTTTCTTTCAAAGGTTATTAGGATTTTGCTTTTTCTTATTTTATTTCTTGACGTTCAAGGATGAAAGATTATTAGTACTTTTTTCAAATTTTACTTTTCTTAATTGACGGCGACTTATTTTTTTAATAAATTAACACATACTAGCTCAATTGTTTTATACAAATATAGCTTCGTGATTTTGATGATATAAGCAAATAATTAATTTTGGGACTTTAACCATACAAACAACAAAGTTTAGGGACTTTAATGATGCAAAAAAATAATATTACGGCTTTATGACAAAATGTAAATTTCACTAATCACGTGTGAAATTAACCCTATTCTTTAGTGCATATTCTTCGGGTTTTTATTTTCTTTTAGCATGCTTAGTTAGAAATTTAGAATAGAGCTTTTGTTATTTTTTTTCCTGATTCGTCCATTAGTTTTCTGAGGGAATTACATATAAATACAACTCACACACATACACTGCAACTAAGTGGTATGTATTTAACTTTGCAAAGTTATAACCTAAAAATAATAAGCTAAGATTCAACATTCAACTCCAAATAGGTTCTCGAAATTACTATTCATTTTAAAAGAAAATGTTCATGCTTTTAATCTATTTTTTTAAATCTATTGTCACTCAAATATTGGTTTAACAAACCAAATACATTTGGGTGATGAAAAAATAAATTTTTAAGATAATCCACCATTGTTGAACATGCTTAAATAAGTTTGTTTAAATTTTGAATATGGTTTTGTTAGAAATTTAGAGTGGATGTTATTTAAACTTGTTACAAATAGTATAAAGAGGTTGCATACAAAATTTAAAGTCATTTAATTAAGGTTTAGACTAGTCCACCATTGTTGAACGAACTTAAATAAGTTTATTTAAATTTCAAATATGATTTTATGAGATTTGGAATGGGTGTCCTTTAGACTTGCTGGAAATAGTATAAGGAATTTGTATACAAAATCTGAAGTCATTTAATAGAGATTTGGAGTGATTTTTAACAAAATTGAAAATCGTAGAAGAAGTTCATCTACAGACGTTTGTATAAAGGTGTATAAAAGTGTATAATAGTGTATAAAAGATATTTATACACCCATATACACTATTATACAATATTATACATCATTATACAAAAATTTACTTCGTCTTCTTCCTGACGCCCTTTATGAAATTTAACTCAAATCTTGCTCAAATCTACTCCAAATCACTTCAAATTTTAATTTGAACCCCTCTTGTCACGACCCAAAAATCCCTCTGAATGAGTCGTGATGTCACCTAGTCTCTAAACTAGGTAAGCCTAACATAAACTGAAATAATATCGATATTTACTAACTTTAAATTAAATTACATTGAACAAATTACAATTCCCAAAATCGGTGGTACAAGTCACAAATCTTTCTAAGAGTAGTTATACGAATAAATATATCACTACTCCGAAACAAATGAACGAATGGAAATAAGTACAAATGAAGGTGACTCCGAGGCCTGCGAACGTTGTAGTAGGTTTACCTTGAGTCTCTACCGCAACGACCCACACAGCTACTACCAATCAAATACCTGGATCTGTACACAAAAATATACAGAAGTGTAGTATGAGCACACCACGACGATGCTCAGTAAGTATCAAGACTAACCTCGGTGGGGTAGTGACGAGGAATAGTCAAGACACCTACTGGTCAAATGAAACGAATAGGATATGATAATAAAATATCGAGATAAAGACAACAAGGTAATACCAACAGCGGAGAGAAATCAAAATACAAATAGTAGGAACAATAAAGGGAGAACACGGGTAGTAACGAACGATAACCAAGTAAATCAGATAACCAAATAAATCCGATAACCAAGTAAATCAACACTGACATAACAAGAACAAAAACAAGTAAGAATATATCCAAATAAAGAAGGCAATGCCAACTAAATCAAGCACATCATGTCTAATACACAATCCCGACCATCTCAATCCTCGATTTCTCATATCATAATCTCAACTTCCGAACCTTCAGCACACATGGCACCCTTTGCCCCCATATTTTTTTCCATCTCGCTTTTAATAACAAAATCCACATGCTATACAATACATAACATCCGTACAATGCACTCAATATGTCCAAGAAGTCTCTTTTACCTAATATAAGTAAAATTATAATTTCTAAGCTAATTAGGAAAGCCAACGAGAAAAGATGAAGTTGTTTCTTTGGAAATCCTTTGAGTAAAGAAAGTACCCCTTTTAATTTAAAATACAACATCAAATGGATTATTACCTTTAACATGAGAGTTAATAACTTAAAACTTAATAGAAATTTCTTTTTAAGAAAAATATAACCTCAAACGGTTTAAGGGGATATAATTGAGAAACTAATTGAATTAAGGATGTAACAATTATTGAAGTTGGAAGTATTGGAACGTGTGTGTGTGTCTATATATAAATACGGTGAGGTATTGAAACATTGTGGGTTCTAACACAAAAGATCACAACAATAAAGGAATTAAACAGTTTAAACATTTGAATTGATAATAACAAATAAACACAACAGCAGAAAGTGCACGGCATTACCCTTAGTGCTTTTACTCTTGTTCTCACCATAAGAATCAATATTCACCTTTATTATTTCTTGTTGCGGCGTGCAACCCGATCCCAATCATATAGTCCTGTTGCGGCGTGCAACCCGATCCAAATCATCTAGTGATGTTGCGGCGTATAACCCGATCCAAATCATATAATATTATTGCGGCGTGTAACCCGATCCAAATCATATAATATTATTGCGGTGTGCAACCCGATCCAAATCATATAATATTGATGCGGCGTGCAACCCGATCCAATATACAAATCAACACCAATCACAAAAGAATCCCGGAAATGGAATAATAAGAAAACAACAATATCCCGACAAGGGAGTCAACAACAAGAATAAATACGTCCCGGCAAGGGAACCAACAATAAAAATTAAATATGTCCCGGCAAGGGAATCATTTATAACCAAAATTGTACCAACAATTAACTTTACAATGAAACCTCAACTAAACAACAAGACATAATAAGCACGTGATAACTACACTGGTAACCATAACAATTGGACATGTAACCTATTTGCACGAAGTCATAGAGGAACTCACAATCAAGAAGTATCAAAACAATAAGGAAGGAAATCACTTCAATTAAGGCAATTAAGGGTCAATGTAACACGTAATAATTTGAGGAAAGCTAACAATGTCATATGGAGCATATAGAGGCAATTTAGGCAACTAGGAAACCCAATCATAAAGGGATACTTTCCACATAAGGACCTAAGAACCCTAGAGGCAAATTTCCCACAAATAAATCCGAGCACACACTCGTCACCTAGCATGCATGGACTACAATTAGCATAGAAGACTCAATTCCTAAGGAAAAGTCCCCCACACAAGGTTAGGCAAGATACTTACCTCAAAGACAACAAACCTATACTCTATAATGCACTTCTCGGGTGAAAAACCTCCGGACGGCTCAAATCTAACCAAATTAACTTCAAAGCACAAACAAAACACATAAGAAACTATTCCGGACCATAAAGTCTCAATCTTTAACAAAATCCAAAAATCTGTCCAAAAGTCGACCCCAGGCCCGCGCCTCAGAACTCGACAAATTTTAGAAAAACCAAATACTCATCCAATATGAATTCAACCATACAAAATTTATTAAATTCCGATACCATTTGACCCCTCAAATCATGATTTTTCATTTTAGGAATTTTCTTCAAAAACCAACATTTTCCTCAACTCAAATCACAAATTAAATGATAAAAATAAAGACAAATTCATGGAATATAATCAATTCTAAGTTAAGAACACTTACCCAATCATTTTGCTTGAAAAACTCTCAAAGAATCGCTCAAAATCGAGCTCCACAAGTCAAGATATGAATAAAATGGTTTAACCCTCGATTTGAGAATATATTATGCCTGCCTAGGGGCTGTTCTTCTCTTTCGCGACACTTCTCTCACGTTCGCGACCCTTCTCTCGCGTTCGCGATGAGTAAATTCCTCGTCAGCGATTTCCAAACTTATTCCAGACAGCCTTTAGTATAATGGTCATAACGTTTTGCACACAACTCCAAATGACAAATGGTTTGATGTTCTGAAAACTAGACACCAAGGGCTATTGTTTCTTAGGTTGCTCATTTACTGATTTATTATATATTGCGAGATATAAGCTTCCAAAGTCAACCCTGTGCAACAGAGATTTTCCAACTCTTCCTGGACAGCCTGTAGTATAACTACAATAACTTTTTGTACAAAAATCTAAATGCCAATTAATTTCCTTTTCTGAAAACTAGACACAAAGGGCTACAACTTTGATTTTTATATCATCTCCAAGTTCCTTATATATTGTGAGATATGAGCCTCCGAAATCAGACCTGTGCAACTGAGATTTCTTTCTTCGCGAACGCGAGTTTCTCTTCACGACCGCGAAGAACAAACTTCCAGAAGCCAAATTCTTCATCGCGAACGAGGGAGGCTCCTCGCGAATGCAAAGAACAACAACAGATATCAGATAATCAGCATCCAAAGCAGACTAAAATGATCTGAAACACACCCGAGTCTCTCGGGCCCCCATCTAAACACACAAACAAGTCATATAACCTAACACAGACTCGCTCGAGATCTCAAATCATATCAAACAATGCCGGAACGACGAATCACAGCATGAATCGAACTTAGGAACTTTCAAACCTTCCAACTTCCAAAACTCATGCCGAAACCTATCAAATCAACCCGGAATGATGCTAAATTTTGCAAACAAGTCCAAAATGACATAACAGAGCTGTTCCAACTCTCGGAATTGCATTCCGACCCCGATATCACAAAAGTCAACTATGGGTCAAACTTCTCCATTTTCCAAACTTCAACTTTTCCAACTTTCGCCGAAACGCTTCAAATTACCCTACGGACCTCCAAATCCGAATCCGTACGCGTGCCTAAATCCAAATCACCATACGAAGCTGTTGAGATCATCCACGACCCATTCCAGAGCCGTTTATCCAAAAGTCCAATTCCGGTCAAATTCTCACCGTTTAAACTTCCAAAACTAGTTTCCTTTTTCCAATTTAACTCTAATTTATCCGTTAACTGAATTCAATATTGCACACAATTCAATACACATATTATGAAAATGCTCGAGACCTCAAACTGCTGAACCGAACACAATTGCTCAAAACGATCAGTCAGGTCGTTACATCCTCCTCGACTTAAACATACGTTCGTCCTCGAACGTGTACGGAGTCGATCCAAAACCATTGAACCACTGCATGAGCTCACCATACATACACCCGAGGGTGTTTCCCCATTACCCAAACTATGAAGAACTGACAATGCCACTTAACTGAAGGTCTCATCTCCTCCTTAGTCCATAACAAACCTCAACATCTGAAATTCATCATAGGACCCGAATTCTACATCATCACACTGAACACACCCAAACAAGCAATTGAGCCAAAAATTCCAATCCCGAACACAATCACATGCTGCTCCACACAACTCAATGCCCAAAGCAATAACCTCTGACCCCCATAGCTGCTCAAATAACATTCTGGATGCCGACAACTCACCTCAGATTGAATATAACCTTATTCTGAACCTCCACATTACTATTCATGATAAAGAAACATGCGGGAACTCATAGCCGCCTATGAAGTCAACAAGTCAAGAAACCTTCTCGCCTACCAGGGCCATTGCCCAAATCTTAGCAGAAACACCCGCATACTTCCAAACACTTCTCACCCCCAATACCATAGTACCACTCTCAAGTCTAAGAACCACATCTCGACCAATACAAGAAGCCCAACTGATGATTCATCACGGAAACGCATAAATTCTCACACTATACAGCTCGTACATTGAACCAACAATAACTCAATTACGTAATACAAATAAAGAAAAACAAAATAGAAGAATTTTCTAACAAATGTAACATGTGCAATAACAAAAATATAGTTTTCATCAAATTGTTCCACAAAGGAAAAACAGAACCCCAAATAAACACGAGGAAAGGGTATCTTATATAACATCCATTGCGGCGCGCAGCCCGCTCCCAAATACTCATCGAGCTAAAATGCTCGGGCTCACTGATCATATGAATACTGATATCAAGTACAATAAAGTGCACAAATAAAACTGTGGGAAAAAGTGAATAGAAGTAATAAGACATAAAAGAAACAAGTACAGCTGAGGTGCAATGAGCAATTAACATCACGAGGGCTATCTCACCCACATCGCCATAAGGCTTGAACAAAATTACAACATGTGTGGAGAATAATCATATCGCCTCACAGCTCATCGCAACATAAGAGAGCAACACATAACATAGGCCAGAGGCACAAATAATATCCATTTTGCCTGATAACATAACCAAAATGGCAACCTCACAGGAGCACACAAACTTAACCTGATACAAGATACATATTCTCATTGAGCTTTCACATTGCCCCAACCAAATATTGATCCATCCCAATTAGATAAATATGCTTCAAAAGAATCCACAACAACTCGTCAATAATACATGCTATTAATCATCTCATTCTCAACATTTCTTCAAAATCCGCAAACAGGAAATAGTCTATATATGAGGGCATCTAGCCCCAAAACTTAGGAATACCAAAATTTTCATATCCGACTCAACTACGCAAATCAAATGGCTAATATCTCACTCACTTCCTATCATTCTGTTGAAGCACCCATATAGGATTTCTGGCCGCGCAACAAAACATGAACCTCGAAAGCCTCGAAACTCAGTAATCACCATGTTACTAGCCACGCACCCGCAAACCAATCTGAATCGGGACGCGCACCTTTAAATCCCAATCGGGACGCATGCCTAAGTCCAAAATCACCATAAGAAGCTGTTGAGATCATCCAAGACCCATTCCGGGGCCGATTACCCAAAAGTCCAATTCTGGTCAAATTCTCACTGTTTAAACTTCCAAAACTAGTTTCCTTTTTCCAATTTGACTCTGAATAATCCGTTAACTGAATTCAATCATGCACACAAGTCAATACACATATTATGAAGCTGCTCGAGACCTCAAACTGCCGAACCAAACACAATTTATCAAAACGGCCAGTCGGGTCGTTACACCTCTTGATATTTTCAATCAATTGGAACAACACCTAATCCAAACAACAAATAAACTTTAAAAAAAATCCTATTTTCAAAAGAGAAGCTTTGAATGGTCTTCAATGGTGGACTTCTATCTTTTAATTTTCTGTTCTTTAATTTTCTTACATCCACACGCATACATTGCAACTAGGTGATACAGTTATAACTTTGCAAATTTGTAGCCCAAAAGATAATAGGCCATGGTCTTACAAAAATTAATTTTTTCACACAATCAGCTACTATTTTCACACAAAAGTAGCAGAAAATGCAAAGCAAAAGCTCCAAGTAACTAAATCGGGTAGCTTCCAATAATTTCTTTTCAAATCATGTACACATTGGGCTAAGCCGGGTAAAGATTTGAAATATGGGCCAATTTGCGTTATTTGGTCTAGCGAAGTGATTTTAAGTTTAATTAAGGGATTTTTTTCATTCCTATACACTATTGGAAACTTTATTACCCTAAATGTTCATGTTTAGTTAATTACCCTACCTATACAAGTTTTGTTTACAAAATACATACATTCCACCTTAAAAGGCTCCCAATCCATTATTAGTGCCTTCAATTAAGGGATTTGATTATACGTTTTTCCTTTTTTTTTCTCCTCTTCTCTTTCCTTCACACCTTGTCCGCCTTAGTTTATGTTGTTGTCAGCTTGTCGAACTTTTGTCTATCTTTTTTTCCCCAATTAAATCTTCGAAGTACTAGGTGGAATCGAACTAAAACTATGGTGACATATATGATCTAAATCTTAAAAACTGATGCAAGTTTTTGAGTAAATTAAATTGTGAATCAAAGATGGGTCAAGAAATTTGTAGCAAACATAATAAACAAGCTTTCTTGGAGCAAGCAAAAGAACTGAAACGTATACTTGTTTCTGTAATTTCATCTTCACTCAGCATTGAAATTTATGTATTATGAACATTTAAAATGAAGAAATCATTCAAAGAAATTCACTTATTACAATTGAACATGACATATGTTTAGAGCACAACGAATTGGAACAGAGAGATGATAAATTTGTATGGTACAACAGCATACAAATTAAAAAAATAATTCCGTAAAACTTTAATACAAATTTGATACATCTACAACATCATATAAACTAAAAATAAATTTTATACAACTTATTTATAACTTATCAACAACTTTCATACATACTAAAAATAAATTTCATACAACTAATTATATATTATACAACTTATCTACAACTTTCACACATTATTTCTACCCAGTTAAATACAACTACAATAACATACAACTTAAAGATAAATTTTACACAAATTTTATACAATATGTCTTTTGTATATTTTATATCTGATTTGTACATAGTAAAAATAAATTTCATACAACTAATTATATATTATATAATTTATCTACAATTTTCACACATTATTTCTACCAAGTTATATACAACTACAATATCATACAACTTTAATATAATTTTTATGCAGTGTTGTTCAACTTCCATACAATAGTTAAATAAATAAAAGAAAAATATATAAACAATAAAATATAATTTTTCTACAATTTTACTACAATTTCGTAAATATAATGTATATCATGTCTTCTTCTTCTTCTTCCTCTATTCGATTTTCAATCTGAAATTCAGCAAAAATCAAGTTTAATCTTCACAAAAACCCCTCAAAATTGAGATATAAACTCCAAAGCATATTCCAAATTGCTTGCAACAACACTGAATCCAAACAAATAATGATTTTTGAAAACCCAAATTCGAATTCAAAGTTTCAAAGCTTTTTAATGGCTGTCAATGGTGCAATTGCTGCTCTCTTTTCCTTTGCTTTACATTAATGAAATTAGGGGTTGAGAGATAGAGAGAGAGGTAGAGAGAATTCCCAATTCTTTGCAACAACATCCAATTCAAACAAATAATGTTTTTTGAAAATTCAAATTTGAATTCAAAGTCTCAAAACTTTTTAATGGTTGTGGGTGCAAGATAAGTGGGGGAGGGTGTGAGATGTGGAGAGAGAAACGTGGGGGAGTGGAAGATATGTTAGAGTAATTTTAGGACACTAATTGTTATCATTAATTCTCTTAAAATATACATAAATGGTAATTGAGTATATAAAATGTAATTATAGTAAAACTTGAGTATGGAGGGTAATATAGTTTCATATAGTGTATAAGAATGTAAAATTCCTTTAACTAATCCTAGTTTTATCCTTTCTTTTTACTGTTTTACTTCTTAGTGGTAATTGATTCATGCTCCTTTGAATAACTAACTCAACTTTCAACCAGGTGCTTCATTCAACTTTTTTGAGCATATGGGCTAACAAGTAATACTAAATTAATTTTACGAAATATACGCACAAAATATCTAATTTGACGAAAAGACTATTGGTTCACGTGCACCGTAAAAAGGACCTAAATCGGGCCCTGATTAGTTTGGTCTTGTTCGAAAAGGTTTTAGTTTCTAGCTAGGTTTTCGCAATGAGGAATACTTCTTGAGACGTAAGTGAGATGCATTTTTCAATCTTACTAGTCTTATGTACATACATTTCACGTGTATTTTATCTCAATGAGTATAAACATTAAAGAAAATGCATAAACACTATATTAAAAACTTTAGTTGAGTTAGAAAATAAGAACTAAAGAAAAAGTATTAAATTTCATTAAATGATGGTTGTAGATTCTGTTTCGCTAACTTAATCAAGGAAAAATCGCTGCACATAAAAGTCCTCAATCCTCTCAGTCAATATACTTAACTTAAAATTTATTCTAATTTCATAATTTTATTAGTTCAATTTCACAAGTTATAATGCCTCCTTTTTAATTTTCGCAAGAACACAGAAAACCCTTGAAAGTATACATAAAATTAGCAAATTAATTGATTTTTCCGAATATACGTACCAATGGTATGTAAGCATATATAGACTTAGCGACACCAAGTACTCCTAGCAACGGCAACTTATGAGCAATACAAAATAAAATTATCAAAAAATTCAAAAATAAATCACGTGCTCTGTCACGACCCAAAAATCACTCCGAAGGAGTAGTGATGGCACATAGTCTCTAAACTAGGTAAGCCTAACATAAACTGAAATAACATTGAAATTTACTAACTTTAAATTAAATTACTCTGAACAAATTACAATTCTCAAAACAGGTGGTACAAGTCACAAGCCTTTGTAAGAGTAGTTATACAAAATAAATACATCACTGCTCCGAAACAAAAGGAACAAATGGAAATAAGTACAAATGAAGGTGACTCCGAGGCCTGCGAACGCTGTAACAGGTTTACCTTGAGTCTCTACCGCAATGACCCGCACAGCTACTATCGATCAAATACCTCGATCTGTACACAATAATATATAGAAGTGTAGTATGAGCACACCACGATGGTGACCAGTAAGTATCAAGACTAACCTCGGTGGGGTAGTGATGAGGAATAGTCCAGACACCTACTGGTCAAATAAATTGAACAAGATTTCATAGTAAACTATCAACCTAGAAATGACATAGTAATATCAACAGCAGGGAAAGAACAAACTACAATCAGTAGAAACAATAAAGAGAAACACGAGTGGAAACGAAGATAACCAAATAATTTAACACCAACATAGCTGGGACACAGACAAGTAAAAATGTACTAAAACAAGGAAGGCGATATCAGCTCAATAAATCATATCATTTCTGATGCACAATTTCCGGCCATCTCAAACTCCATGTCTCATATCATAACCTCAATTACCAAACTTTTAGCACACACGGCACCTTGTGCCCACATATTTCTATCTCTCTTTACACAACAACGTTCTTATGTTAGTCAGTACATATGGTCCATAATCAATGCAGTTAAGATGTTCAAGGAGTCTCATTTACATAACATAAAGTAGAGTACAACTTCTAAGCTAATTAAGAACTCAGCAAGAAAAGATGAAATTATTTTTAGAAATCATTTGAATAAAGAAAGTACAATTTTCAATTAAAATACAAAATCGAAAGAATTATTACCTTTACCATGGGATTTAAGAAATTAACTTAGTAGAAATTCCTTTTTAAATAAAATACGACCTCAAATGGTTTAAGGGAATTTAATTGAGTAACTAATTGAATAAAAAAATGAAATAATTATTGAAATTTGAAGTATTGAAATATATATATAAATACGGTGAAGTATTGAAAACTCTATGGAGTTCCATCACAAGGGTCACGACAGTAAGAAATCTGAATAATTAAAACACTTGAGTTGATAACTACAAAGAAACACAACAAACAGAAAGTGCACGACATCACACTTCGTGCTTTATCACTTTTCCTCACAATATGCATAAATAGAAATGTGCATGGCATCACCCTTACGCTCTCCCTCACAATATCATGCACGACATCATCCTTCGTGCTTTTACTCTCAATAATGTGGCACAGCATCACCCTTCGTGCTTTTACTCTCAATAATGTGGCACGACATCACCCTTCGTGCTTTTACACTCTTCCTCATAATATGCATAAACAGAAATATGTACGACATCACCCTTCGTGCTTTAACTCTCTCTCACAATATCATGCACGGCATCACCCTTCGTGCTTTACACTCTTCCTCACCCAAACAATAGAAACAATAACATCACGGCAAGGAAGTCAACAATATGAACAACAATATCCCGGCAAGGGAGTCAACAATATCAACAATAACATCCCGACAAGGGAATCAACAATAGAAACAATAACTTTCCGGCAAGGGAATCAACAATAACCAATCTTGTTTCAATAGTTCGTTTCGTAATATAGATCTCAACTCGAGTCAATACTCAACAATGGATAATTTCCAAGAGAATGTCATAAGTCTTGTTCGACATGAATAATAGTTAATTTAAACAAGAATAGTACATAATAAGAATCACAGAAAAACCAAGAAGCACGACAACCTCAACAAAACAATCAGACATAATAAGCACGTGATAACTACACCGGTAACCACAACAATTGGACATGTAGCATGTTTACACGAAGTCATAAAGGAAACTCACAATCAAGAAGTATCAAAACAATAAGGAAGGTAATCACTTCAATTAAGGGTCAAGTAACACGTACGAATTAGAGGAAAGCTAATAACATCATATGGAGCATATAGAGGCAATTTAAGAAATTAGGAAATTCAACCATAACGGGATACTTTCCACATAATGAACATAAGGACCTAAGAATCCTAGAGGCAAATTTCCTACAAATAAGTCCGAGCACACACTCGTCACCTCGCATGCATGGACTACAATTAGCATGGAATACTTAAATCATAAGGGGAAGTCCCCTACACAAGGTTAGGCAAGATACTTACCTCAATCCGGCCAATTCAATACTCAATTTAGCTTTTCCTTTACCAATTCATCAATGCTCGGCTCAATCTAGCCAAAAATGACTTGAATACATCTAACAATGCAAGAGAAAATAATTGTAATTAACAAAACTATGATTCTTATATAATTTGCAAAAAGTCAACAAAGGTCAACTCCCCAGTCCCTCACCTCGGAACCCGACAAAATTTACAAAAATCGAATACCCATTCCGATACGAGCTCACCCATACAAAATTTATCCAATTCCGATACCATTTGGTCCTTCAAATTATCATTTTACGTTTTTGAAAGATTTCATAATTTTCCCAAATTCCATCTCTAATCACGAATCAAATGACGAATTTAATGGTAGATTCATGTATTCTAGCCAAATCCGAGTTAGATTCACTTACCCCGATGAATTTCTGGAAAAACCTTCAAAATATCACCAAGATCCGAGCTCTCTAGGTCAAAATATGAAATAAAACCTAAACCTTTTATTTATAGTGCACCTACCAGATTTCCATCACTGTTGACCGCAAAAAAACTACCGCTGACCACGGAGAATGTTGACTGCAGTGACATGCTTTAGTATTTTGGCCATAACATACTCTACAAATTTCCAAATTGTGATTTCTTTATCTTTCTAGAAACTAAACACGAAGTGATACAACTTTTGTTTTTGAATCATCTCAAAATTCCTTGTAGATCAAACTATATAAGCTTCCGAAGTCGGACCAGCGATCCTGCCCAACATCTTGATGCGCGGCCGCACACGAAATTATGCGGTCCGCACTGAGGTCCGCGAAATTTTAGTGCAGCCCGCACTCTCCTCTGCGGTCTGCATATATTTGGTGTGGTCTGCACTCCCAAAAGTTCCAGAACCATCTCAGAGTACCGAAATGCCCGGACTCGTTAAAAATTTACCAAGAAACACACTCGAGGCCCCCCAGAACATCAACCAAATGTACCAACACATCCCGTAACATCATACGAACTTAGCCCCACTTTCAAATCACTTCAAATATCGCTAAGACCATGAATCAGATGCCCAAATGCATGAAAATAACTATGAACTTTAAGAACCTCTAGAATTACAACCAAGCGTCCGAACCATATCAAATCAACTTCAAACAACACCAAATTTTGCAGGCAAGTACCAAATGACATAACGGAGCTGTTTCAACTTTTGGAATAGCATTCCGACCTCGATAACGTAAAATTCAACTATGGGTCAAACCTCTCCATTTTCCAAACTTCAACTTTTCCAACTTTCACCAAAATGCCTCAAATTACCCTACGGGCCTCCAAACCCAAATCCGAACACACGCCCAAATCCAAAATCACCATACAAAGCTACTGACATCATCCAAAACTCATTCTAGAGATGTTTACCCAAAAGTCAAATTCCGGTCAAATTCTCTCTACTTAGGCTTCCAGGACTATATTCCTTCTTTCCAATTCGACTCTGATTCATCCGAAACTGAATCCAACCCTGCACACAAGTCGATATACACAATGTGAAGCTACTCTTGAACTCAAACTGCCGAACCAGATGCAATTGTTCAAAGCGACCAGTCGGGTCATTACATGCTCATACATTTTACAATTTATGAAAAGATTATCATCTAACTTTCACTAATGCACTATTGAAACCTCTAAAGGAGTAATATGACACAACAAATATACTCCAGGAACTCATCAAGCTAATCTTATTAGAAAAATTCATATTCGCATTATATGAAATTATTTACCCTAAAAAACAAATAACAATTAAATTTGTATGTGGTTTTAAAAATATGCGGATTAATTCAATAAAAATAATAAATTGCGTCATATTAAATAGATAAAGGGCATAACAAGTTGTCAAATCACTTATGAGGAGTGAACCCAAACTTCGTAACAACTTTAATATAATGCATGTCGTCGATCCCAAGCTCGTAATACCGAAGAACTAATGAACAAAAAGTAAGAACTTTGAATAACAGGAAAAATAAGAGTATATTCCCTTGGTATACATGTTACAATGATCCTAATGAATAGTTAGACTCCCCTTCATATAGTAGGAGAGTTTTACCCTAAGTACAATTCCATAAAAGGTAAAATCTCCCGTTTTACTAATCACTGATCTTCTGCCGACGCATGCGGAGATTCACGCCATGTCATCAGGCTGGCCACAGATATCATGACGACTTGTTTGTCTTGCTCGATTATCTAATAACATTCTCCGATGCTTAGGGATTCGAATCAGACCTGGGGGGTGTGGCACGATTCCTCCGACGGTAGGTGTTTTTTCCCGGACCCCGACTCGAGGGGATCCTTGCCCCGATTTTAGTTCCTTACAGTCACATCTCTGCTCTATTTACTTCATCGGGAACCGAGGCGTCCAAAGGGCTTGGTTCCACCCCTATACACAAAGATTATGGGTGTGTTTGGTATGAAGGAAAATATTTTCCACAAAATATTTTCTATTCCTTATCCAATACGTCGTGATAGAAATGACAAAGAATCTGAAACATCTCGTTAGTCACGTCATTATGACTTCAAACACACGTCAGCTATCGGCAGGTCATACCTGAATGTGAAACGGCATGAACCCTCTATAAATACTTCCCTTCTTCGTTTATTTTTTACCTTTTGACTAAGCTTCTACCTTCGAGTCTTCAAGAGATTACTACCCTTCTTCATACTCTAATACCTTTACCTTCATTCTTCAAGATTTCTCAATAAGTTGCAAGTTTTTACTTATTTTTTACCCAAATCAGTGCATTTGACCTTCATCTTTAAGCCTCTCCTCAAAATTTTCAAGCCTTTTCCAAATAACAATGGCCAAAACTTCCAAATTTGTTCCCCCAAAAAATCGCTTCTTCTTCTTCTTCTTCACAAACGACCGTCGAAATTGATTAGACCACTCCCGATATGGTCATCCTCGAGAGGTCCGCTGCTGATATAGCTACCAAGGAATCGGCTCCCAAGCCTCTCTTGAAAATATTTATCCCTAAGGGCTGTTCGATTACTAACGATTTCAAGGTTGAAAAGCCTTCGTCGGTGCACGACCGGGGTGAGGGGGCATCAATATATATATGCTCAATCGCTGAAGATGTCCTCCCCGAGGTCAGACAGGACTGCAACTGGGCAGGCAAGTACTTGGTGGTCCCTGACCCTAAAGAGGCCAATACTATCCATGCTGCGGGATACCTAAGTGTTTACACTTATCTCTTCATTTTGGGTCTGGTGGACCTGATGATTCTTAACTTCTGCAAGAGGTACGAAGTATGCCTCGGTCAGATCCATCCATCGCAGATGATCGTGATACTCCTTTGTTACTTCGTGAATAAGACCGAATCTCACCGGTTCACCATCAACCACTTACTCCGCCTATACAGTCCCCAAATCTTCCAAGGGGACTAATAAAGCTCACACATCGGGCTAGCACGACCCCATTCTCGAGTATCGATAAGGACCAGAATCGAGGCTGGCCGGGAAGTTTCATTCGAGTAAAGATCGAAGACCTGATCCTATCCAAGTTCATGCCATTCCCAGAGAAGTAGAATGCATCTCGTAAGTACAGCTTTCCGTTAAACATTAATTTTATGTTTATCTCCTATTTCCTTACTAGTACTTGTGGCGGTGCAGCTGCTGCTTGAGTCCCAAACGTTGTCCCTCAGCTCAAGGAGTGGATCGAGGGAATTTTCTCTGAGAGTTATTATTCCGAGAGCTCATGGCACAAACTCTCGAGGGACCATTGGGAAGCCCGTTCTCATGGTAAGACCTTTCCACGAATAAGTAACATTTGGCTATCTTATTCGTATCGTACTCTCCTTCTTTTCTTCACTTTTCTTTTTGAAAGTTTGCCTAAGAACGTTGAAATTAGGCCTTCAGTAAGGGACGAAGATCTCTCCATAGATTCCTCTACTTTAGGACAACTCGGGGCTACTGTACGAGAGAAGAAGAAAAGGAAGGCTCCGGGCTCCCTGAGCTTAGAGAAGAAGAAAACAAAGAAATGTTTGGCCTGTAAGCCAAAGAAGAGCTCTAGCTCTCGAGCAACCGACTCGGACTCGCTCTTCCGGCTCAGACATGAGCCTGAGAAGGAATATTTTATTGTGGCCCACGGGTCGTGGCTATTGAGCAAGAGATTTATAAGGCGGATCTCCCTCATATTAGGGAGGTCGATGAGGAGACTGGGGCTGGGACTTCCCGAGATCTCGGCCATGGTCCGAAGGAAGCATACGATGTAATAGATATCTTAGGGTTGCCTTCTTATACCGAGTCCATGCTCGAGGAGGCTCGAATGGTGAATAAGCGATCGAACAAAGGGGTTGATGGTGCGTAGGATTCCCTTTGTTCTTTTTTCGAGGTATGGACTCACCACATTGGAAGAATTCACCGGGTTTGGCAACCTGGAGGTGCTGAGGAAGCAGCCATCTTCAGAAAGCAGCAGGCTAAACTTTAGCCCAAAGTTGATCAACCAATTTCCCGCCCTGAGTACGGATCCTAGCTATAAGAGGTCGATAATCATCACTGTCCCGGAGGATGCCTGAGTTCTTTCTGCTCCTGTAGGAGTAGCGACTTACCTCTGGTGCCTAGTAACCGAAGAAGACTATGCAAAAATGAATAAGGTGGGTGTGACGTGCATGTTTAACGAAGCGTAACAGGTGCTAAATTGGGTAAGGCATCATTACGCTCTTTCATCCTTTGACTTAGTCCTTAATATTTCTCACGACTTACTCCTTTTATCTTTTTGCAAGCCTTGGTACTCCATCATGAAAGCTTTCTTCGATACCTAGCTAAGGTTAACCAGCTTGAGGCTGAGACCAGGGAGCTTGTTGCGAAAAGAGACATGTATTAGCTCCTCAACGAGCAACACGAAGGGACCATCAAGAATCACCTGGCCGAGTTGGATGCGGCTCTAAAAGAGCATGCTGACTTGTTGGAACAGGTAAAGATTTTTGAGGTTAGCAATGACGGCTTACCAAGGCGACTAACGACCAAACCTCGTAGGTCTAGCAGAAGATTGATTGATCAACCAACTCCGGGCTGAAATGAATGAGGTCCAGGCCATGGTCGATGTCTGGAAGGGAAAAATGGACCGGCTGGCTTCGTAGAAGGAGACCACACGGGAGCAACTAGCATCGGTAGAGGTCCAACTCCGAGTGGCGAAAGAGAAGGTCGAAGCACATGCACAACAAATCGAGGACTTCCAAGCTCAACTAGGCTCGGCTATTGCTGAATGGGATGCCCTTGGCAAGGAGCTCAAAATAACGAGGTCCAAGTCTAAAACAACTAGAGCTGATGCTGAAGAGATGGTGGCCCAGTACATGGCCGATGTTGAGGCAATCGAGGCCCGCCTGAAAGTCATTGTTGAGTATGTAAAGTCGTTGTCTCGGAGGGAGACCCTCAAGGAAATCCATGCCTGAGGTTTTGACCTGTCAGTCGAGATTAGAGAGGTGAAAAGGCTAGAGGTTGAGGCCAAGAAGTTGGCTGAATAAGGCTCTGAAGACTCCGAAAAAATCAAAGTGGAGAAGACCCTGATGGCTCTGGTGACGACATGGGTTCTGGTGAATATCAGGCGTATGTGTCTTAGGAATTTTTGTCTTTATTTTTGCATTTTGTACACTTATTTTGTTGAGGCCGTTTACATTGGCCTTTATAAAGACATTTTTGAATGTATTTATAACATTTTTCCCTTTTAGGCAATTTTCAAGTCTATCACCTTTAGAATCCTATTTACAATTGCAAAGATTTCAAATGACTTAGCACTGTATAAAGCGTAGTAATAAGTCATTTTTTCGAGGTCCGAACAAGACTTGTTTCTATGCAATTTTTGTTCGAAACTTGTGGGAGCTCGGGATGATCGGAAGATATCCCCAAAATGCTTGTTTAAATGTTTTTAGACTATAATTTCGCCGATGGTAACCTTCAAATAGGTTTAGAACTTTGAAGGCCTTATGTTTTGATTATAGGCTTCGGATGTCTCCAAGCCTTTTTTAGGGTGGACGTAACCTTTTAAGTTTAGGCAGTGCCTATTTGTACCTCCGGGCTTTGGTAGCCTGTGCCGTCCGAGTTTTCCTTGGACGATAGTCCCTGAGTGGGGGTGACCGTAGCCTTTTAAGTTTAGGAACTGCCTATTAGGCTCTTGACATCCCAAGCCGTCCAAGTTTATTTCGGACGACAGTCCCTGAGTGGGGGAAATCATTTAGATCCGGATAAAGGTGGCACTTGTGCTAGATATCTTTAAGGAATTTGGATCCAGATAGAGACGACCCTCGGGCTCGATATTCTCAAGGTACAAAATTTATTTTATTCCTGTGCATAATATACAAGATTGTAAATGTGTACAAGCTTCATGCAATGGCTTAGGTGGTCTATCCGGGTGTTCAGTGCCACCTTTCTTAACACCAAGTCCCTAATATTGAAGTGTTGGAGATTGGCTCTCCGATTTTAATAACTTTTAATATGTTACTTCTAGGCGGCCCCACGCCTTTCATCTAATAGGTCCAACCTCGTGCTCATGGCCTCACCATTTGCCTTTGCGGTTGCATATCAGAACCTGAGACTCGGTTCTCCACCTCGACTGGTATTAGTGCTTCGTCACCATAGACCAAGAAAAATGGTGTGGCCCCGGTACTCGACTTTAAGGTCATACCATCATGAACTTCCTTCAAAACATATTCGGTGTCTCCCGGTCCAAGACATATGGTGGGGGGCCCATCGAACGTTCTTCTAAATAGGGTAATATCTTCGGACAGGCTAAACCTGGCCGCCTTTGCGCAAAGAATTCTCGATTCTTTAGGATCCGAGGGCAGTTTCCCGATCTTCGAGTAATCTATATTCTTTTTTCTCTAGTCCCAGGTTAATCTTGTCGAGTTTATCTCGACGTTTCCCTCTTCCACTACCAATTTCATGAGTTGTACGACTGTTCCCCAGATGAACTCGTCGTCATCAACCGACGACCCTAAGATAGCAATATCATCAGCTTCACTATTTTTATCCCGGGGCACGTGTTGTAGGATCCATTCCTTGAGTCAATGTAATGTTACTTGTAGTTTATCCAAGTATCTTCGCATTCATTCCTCCTTTACTTTGAATGTCCCATTGACTTGATTCACCACAAGGAGGGAATCACATTTAGCTTCGATCACTTCTACCCCCAAGATTTTAGCCAATTCGAGACCTGCAATCATGTCCTCATACTCGCCCTCATTGTTAGTCAATTTCACAGTTCTAATAGATTATCTAACTACGTTACCCCAGGGCGGCTTCAACATGATACCAAGTCCGGATCCCTTTTGCATTCGATGTACCATCCGTAAAGAGGATCCAGATCCCCGAAGAGGTCCTCAAGGACAACAACAATTCTTTTTCGACCTTGGGTATTAAGGTCGACGTGAAGTCTGCCATGAAGTCTTCCAAAATTTGAGATTTGATGGCGGTACGGGGTCGATATTCAATATCATACCCGCTAATTTCCACGGGCCAATTGTCCAATCATTTTGAGAGCTCGGATTTGTGCATTATGTTCCTCAATGGGTAAATAGTCATGACACATATAGGATGACACTGAAAATATGGTCTTAACTTCCAGGAGGCGCTTAGTATAGGTATAACTGCTCGTCTGCCTTCAGATTATGAAGCAAAGATGGACTCGAAAGGTACCATTTTAGTTCTTACAAAGCTTGCTAGCACTCCGGGATCCACGAGAAGTTATTCTTCTTCAATAACGAGAAGAATCGATGGCTCTTATCGGAGGACCTTGAAATGAACCGACCCAAGGTGGCTATGTGCCCGGTTAGCCTTTGAACGACCTTGACATTGTCCACCACGGTGACATCTTCTTTGGCCTTGATCTTATCGGGATTGATCTTGATTTCCCCGGTTGGACACCATGAATCCAAGGAACTTCCTGGACCTGACTCTGAATGCGCATTTCTCCGGGTTCAGCTTCATATTGTATTTCTTCAGTATGTTGAAGGTTTCATGCAAATGTTCCAAATGGTCCTCTGCTCGCATGGACTTAACTAACATGTCATCAATGTAAACCTCCATTGATTTTCCTATTTGCTCTTTGAACATCTGATTTACTAGGCGTTGGTAAGTGGCACCAACATTTTTTAGTCCGAATGGCATTACTTTATAACAATAGGTGCCATATTTAGTGATGAAGGAAGTCTTTTCTTGGTCGCCCAAGTCCATCTGGATCTGGTTGTACCCGGAATAGACGTCGAGAAAGCTGAGTATCTCGTGGTTGGCCATCACATCGATCATGCAATCAATGTTAGGCAAAGTAAAAGAGTCTTTAGGTCATTCTTGTTCAAGTCTTTGTAGTCTACACATATTCTTATTTTTTTTCCTTTTTAGGCACTACCACTATGTTTGCTAACTAATCGGGGTATTTAACTTCCCGAATAGAACCTATTTTAAGGAGCTTAGATACCTTGTCTTTGATGAATGCATGCTTGACTTTGGACTAGGCCTCTTCTTCTGTTTAACCGGGTTAAACTTCAGATCCAAGCTCAGCTTGTGAGTAGTTATTTCCTGCGAGATCCTGGTCATGTCAAGATGGGACCAAGTGAAATAATCTATGTTAGATATGAAATTCAATGAGTTTTTTCCTAAGCTAGGGATTTAAACCCATGCCTAGGTATAGCTTCTGATCGGGCAGGTGCTCGATCAATATGACTTGCTCCAGCTCCTTAACCATTCACTTGGTGGCATCAGAATCATTAGGGCTACGAAATACCTAGGGACTCCATAATTGTCATCCTCGCCTATGTCCTGCTTTTCTGGTTCGGTCGGGGATAGTGTTGGTGATTGCTATTTGGTTTATCCCTTGGTGACAGAACTCGGGTTCTTTAATGTCGAACGTGTTGATATCAGGACCACCTCATCAACCGCGAACATTTCTTTTGTGGCCGAGTGCTCCCCATAAATTGTTTTCATACCTCCCGGTGTGGTATATTTCAACGCTTGATGTAGTGTCAAGGGTATTGCCCTCATTTTGTGAACCCATGACCTCCCGAATAAAGCATTGTATCTCATATCTCCTGAATGGTTCCGGCGGTGTTTACCGACAGGGTTATCTCCCCTTTATTGGTCTCGCATGCCATGTTAAATTCATTTAAAACTCAAACTGTAGGCACAATTTGGTATGGTAGACCTAGCTGTTCCATGACCCTCGATCGGATGATATTGACCGAACTACCTGGATCAATTAACACACGCCTAACACAAGATTTATTTATGAGTACAGATATTACCAATACATCATTGTGCAGTTGCACGATGCCTTCAGCGTCCTCGTCATTGAAAGATATGGTTCCCTTCGGTACATAATCTCGAGTCCGTTTTTCCCTTGTAATGGACACTTTAGTGCGCTTTAACATTGGCCCTTGGGGAACGTCAACCACCAATGATCATGTTAATGACATACTGAGGTTCCTCTTGCTCGATATGCTTATTGGCGTCCCTATTCCTGAAATCATTTCTGGCTTGATCACTTAGAAATTCTCGGAGGTGCCCACTATTGAATAACTGGGCTACTTCTTCTCTAAATTGTGGGCAGTCTTCGGATTTTTGGCCAAGAGTGACAAAATATTTTTTTACACATTAGGTTGGGGTCTCTTTGGGCAGGATCAGACTGCAACGGTCGAGGACACTAGGTGTCTTTGATGTGTATGATGGTGGATACGATGATGGCAACATCAATACTAAAGTTGTACTCTGATAATCGTAGTGCCTCCCTGGCACCGAGTGGCCTATCTAAACTGTTCTTGCTCATGATTCCCCAACTATTGTTGCCTTGATCGTTCCTTTTTCCATTATTTGCGGGATTGTGTATGGACCCACTGCACATTCGATCTCCGTTATAAGGTTGATAGCGATCTCTGTTCAATCTTGGTTCATGATTGATGATTCTTTTGGATTCATGTTCTAACGGGATACATGGACCCGAAGGGGTCCCGAGGTGATCATTTTCGACTCTAATATTTAATTGGTACCTGTTATGGATGTCGGCCCAAGTTACCGTTGGGTATTCCACCAAGTTTTGTTCAACTGATGTGAAGACAATGAACTTTGAGGGTTGAGTCCTTGAGTCAATACCTCAATGGACCAATCGTCCACGACCCCAGGTAGATCTATCTGTTCTACTTGAAACCTCTACACGAATTCCTTAAGTATCTTGTTACTCTTTGCTTTACCTTGAAAAGGTCTGACTACCTGGTCTCAACCTTGATGGCTCCGGCGTGCGCTTTTACAAATGCATTTGCAAGCATAGAAAATTCGTCAATAGAATTAAGGGGTAAGTTGTGATACCATATCATAACTTCCTTTTGACAAGGTCTCTCCGACTTTTTCAGCAGAACGGATTCGATCTCATCATCCTTCAAGTCTTCCCCTTTAATGGTGCACATGTACGAGGTCTCATGTTCATTTGGATTAGTCGTTCTATTATACTTCGGAATTTCGAGCATAGGGAACTTCTTCGGGATCGGCTTCGGAGCTGCGCTTGGAGGGAAAGGCTTTTGGACAAATTTCTTGGAATCAAGGCTTCAGTACCGGTGGTGCTCCTGGGATTTGATTCACCCGGGAGTTATAGGTCTCCACTTTTTGGTCGTTAACTTCGATTTTCTTTTCTACTGATTCTACCCATTTCGTCAGTTCCTCGAGCCTCTTTATTATCTCGGGGTTGGTCCCGGGTTCAGCTTCACTCAGCCTTTCTGTGACTGGTTCATTTCTGGAAGTGTTTTCCCGGGATTGTTCGGACTCAACTCTGGTGGGGCCGCGACTTTGGTTCTGCAACTAGGCTATCGCTGCCTGTTGAGCCTGTAATATTTCAAAGATCACCCACAAGTTTCTCCCATCGCCTTTACCACCATGCCTATCCCTGGCTACCGACCTGGCTCCTCCGCGACTGGGTCCCCATTAGGGTCAGTAAGGTGAACCTCGTTGTCGGGCACTATATTGTTGTTCTCGCCATGGTGGCCAGATTCAACGTTAACGTTTAAGTGAGTAGATTGACAGTTTGGCATCCTTAAGTTTGCTTGAAATTAAGATCTCAAAGAACAAGAGCAAAAGAGTTTGTTATGGAAATTTGTATCAAATTGCCACTATTATCGTTAGGCCCACGGTGGGCTACAAACTGTTTACCTAAAAAATGGATAACAATTAAATTTGTATGTTGTTTTAAGAATACGCGGATTAATTCAATAAAAATGATAAATTGCATATATTAAACAGATAAAGGGTGTAACAAGTTGTCAAACCAATTATGGGGAGTGAACCTGAACTCAGCAACAACTTTAACGTAATACCTGCCTTTTGTCCCAGGCTCGTAATACCGAAGAACTAATGAACAAAAACTAAGAACTTCGAGTAACAGGGAAAATAAGAGTATATTGCCATCGTATGCGTGTTATAATAATCCTAATGAATAGTCAGACTCCCCTTTATATAGTAGGAGAGTTTTATCATATGTACAATTCCATCAAAGGTAAAATTTTCTATTTTACTAATCACTGATCTTCTGCCAATATATGCCGAGATTCACGTCGTGACCTTCGGCTAGACACGGATATCACGACGCTTTATTAGTCGTGCTCGATTATCTGATAACGTTCCAAAGTTTAGCGATTCAAATTGGACATGGGGAGCGTGGCCCCGATTACTCTGAGGGAATGTGATTTTGCCGGACCTCGGCTCAAAGGGTTGCCTGATTTCGGTTCCTTTTGGTGGCATTTCTGGTCCATTTACTTCATCGAGAACCGAGACATCCAAAGGGCTCGAATTCACCCATATACAGAAGTATATACCTATATGCATCATGTGAATATCTAAAATATATAAGAGAGAGTTTTTGTTGATGAGATATATTTTTAGTATAACATTTATATATTTTATAAAATTTTGTACTCATTAGGATGAGGTACACATGAAACGCGCGCTTAGAGACCTATCTCATGTCAACTATTAGATACTCTGTGCCAAATATTAATTCTTATTAATTTCTTACGTTTTTTACAATGTTTTCTAAATTATAAAATACAAATTAATTATGTTAGGCCTATCATATGTTCGGTTGCAGAAAAATATATTTGTCTTGTAGTAAATATTCACAAAAAAAAGTTTTAAGTTTTTGTACATAGGAAAAAGTGTTTTTCTCTCATGGCCTATTTTAAAGCTTTGCAATTAATCAAGCCTCCGTCGCTTTTACATCACTAAAAGCAAAAGATAAAAAGAATAGAATTAGTCACAAGCGTAAATCCATGAAAAACGAACAATATAAACTAAGAAAGCAAACATAAGATGTTGTAGTGGCAACTTATTACCAGACCAATATTGCATTGGCAAGAAGAAGTTAATTGGGCAAGTGTTAACATGAGCGGCAATTCTGCTATAACTGAGGTGTATGAATGGTGGTATCAGTGTGTATACTTTATATGACAAGAAAGGGACATAAGGCATTTCCTTGCCAAGCAAAGATCTGCTAAAATTTGACCAGATTCTTAGTGCAAGAGATTTTTAGTAGAATTGCAAGGATAGGAAGAATGAGTAGGAGAACGGAGCAATTGAACTGCTATCCGTAATTGATTTTGCTTATATTCATAAACTGATATTCATGCAGGGGAAGAGGAATAAATGCATATGTTATTAGAAAAGTTGGAGCCTCGATCGTTCATTTTTTCATCCCTTGCAGGATTGCGTCTAGACCCACTACTCCTTCGATCTCAGTTGTAATGTTGATAGCGATCTCTGTTCGATATTGGTTCATGACGGCCGTTCTTTTGGATTTATCATTAGTTTTAACAGGATACACGGACCCAAAAGGGTCCCGAGCTGATCATCTTCAACTCTGATTTTTGATTAGTACCTGTTATGGACGTCAGCCCAATTTACCACAGGGTATTATACAAAGTTTTGTTTCAACTGTTGTGAAGCCAATGAACTTTGAGTGTTGAGTCCTTGAGTGAATGCCTGAATGGACCAATTGTCCACAACCCGGGGCAAATCTATCTAGTCTATTTGAAACCTCGCCACAAATTCCCTAAGCATCTCGTTATCTCTTTGCTTTACCTTGAAAAGATCTGACTTCCTGGTATCGACTTTGATGGCTCCGGCATGCGCTTTTACAAATACATCTGCAAGCATAGCAAATGAGTCAATAGAATTAAGGGGTAAGTTGTGATTCCATATCATAGATCCTTTAGACAAGGTCTCTCCAAACTTTTTCAGCAGAACGGATTCGATCTCATCATCCTCTAAGTCGTTTCCATTGATGGCACATGTGTAGGAGGTCACATGTTCATTTGGATCAGTCGTTCCATTATACTTCGGAATTTCGAGTATAGGGAACTTCTTCAAGAATGGCTTCGGAGTTGCGCTCGGAGGGAAAGGCTTTTGGATAAACTTCTTGGAATCCATGCCTTTCAGTACCAGTGGTGCTCCTGGGATTTGATCGACCCTGGAGTTATAGGTCTCCACTTTTTGGTCGTTAGCTTCGATTTTTTTTCTCCCCATTCTACCCGTTTCGTCAGTTCCTCGAGCATCTTTATTATCTCGGGGTTGGTCCCGGGCTAGGCTTCACTCGGCCTTTCTGTGACTAGTTCATTTCTGCGAGTGTTTACCCGGGATGGTTCGGACTCAACTCTGCTGGGGGCGTGGCTTTGGTTCTGCGACTAGGGTATTGCTGCCTATTGAGCTTGTAACATTCCAAAGATCACCTGCAAGTTTATCCATCGCCTTTATCACCGTGCTTATCCCTGGCTATTGACCTGGCTCCGCCGTGAATGCTGTTTTTTTGGGTCGGTGGAAAAATTAGCGTTGATGGCCACATTGGAGTTGGCGTCGATTGGGTCTGCAGCCGGGGCCCCATTAGGGTCAGTAGGGTGAACCTCGTTGCTGGGCACTATATTGTTTTTCTCGCCGTGGTGGCAAGATTTAGCATCAACATTTTAGTGAGCAGATTGTCATTGACATCCTTAAGTTTTCCTGAAATTAAGATCTCAAAGAACAAGAGTGAAGTAGAGTGGGTTATGGAATTTTTTATCAAATTGCAACTATTATCCAAGCCCCATGGTGGGCTCCAAACTCTTTACCTAATTAACGAATAACAATTAAATTTGTTTGTGATTTTAAGGATACGTAGATTAATTCAATAAAAATGATAAATTGTATTATATTAAACAGATAAAGGGCATAACAAGTTGTCCAACCAATTATGGGGAGTGAACCTGAACTCAGTAATAACTTTAACGTAATGCCTGCCTTCGGTCCCGGGCTCGTAATACCGAAGAACTGATGAACAAAAACTAAGAACTTCGAGTAATAGGGAAATATGAGAATATTGCCTTTATGTGCATGTTACAATGATTTAATGAATAGTCAGACTCCTCTTTATATAGTAGGGGAGTTTCATCCTAAGTACAATTCCATAAAAGGTAAAAATCTTCCGTTTCACTAATCACTGATCTTCTACCGATACATGCTGAGATTCACGCTGTGACCTTCGGCTGGGCACGGATATCACAACCCTTTATTAGTCGTACTCAATTATGTGATAACGTTCTCCGAAGTTTAGCGATTCAAATTGGACATGGGGAGCATGGCCCTGATTACTCCGAGGAAATGTGTTTTTTCCCGGATCTCGACTCGAAGGGTTGTCTAATTTCGATTCCTTTCGGTGGCATTCTGCTCCGTTTACTTTATCGAGAACCGAGGCATCCAAAGGGCTCGGTTTCACCCACATACAGAAATATATAACTATATGAATCATGTGAATATCTAAAATATATAAGAGAGATTTTTTGTAGATGGTATATATTTTTAACATAACATTTATATATTTTATAAAATTTTGTACTCATTAGGATGAAGTACATATGAAACGCGCGCTTAGAGACCTATCTCATGTCAACTATTAGATACTCTGTGCCAAATATTAATTCTTATTAATTTCTTACGTTTTTTACAATGTTTTCTAAATTATAAAATACAAATTAATTATGTTAGGCCTATCATATGTTCGGTTGCAGAAAAATATATTAGTTTTGTAGTAAATATTGAATAGAAAAAAGCTTTGCAATTAATCAAGCCTCCGTCGCTTTTACATCACTAAAAGCAAAAGATAAAAAGAATAGAATTAGTCACAAGCGTAAATCCATGAAAAACGAACAATATAAACTAAGAAAGCAAACATAAGATGTTGTAGTGGCAACTTATTACCAGACTAATATTGCCATGGCAAGAAGAAGTTAATTGGGCAAGTGTTAACATGAGAGGCAAATCTGCTATAACTGAGGTGTATGAATGGTGGTATCAGTGTGTATATACTTTATATGACAAGAAAGGAACTTAAGGTATATCCATGGCAAGCAAAGATCTGCAAAAATTTGACCAGATTCCTGGTGCAAGAGATTTTTTGTAGAGTTGCAAGGATAGGAAAATTGAGTAGGAGACTAGAGCAATTAAACTGTTATCCGTAGTTGATTTTGCTTATATTCATAGACCGATATTCATGTAGGGGAAGAGGAATAGATGCATATGTTATTACATAAGTTGGGGCTCGTGCGTCACTGCTTGTGCTTTTGTCGTGTACGTAACTCTACTGGTAATGAAATTTTCAGTTACCAAAAAATAAAAAAACAAGCATTATTACTTTGATAAGCTACATATAGTATTCCAACATAAGTATATATGGAAATAACCTAAAAATACTACCGATACAAAAATAAAGAGACAATATTTATACATATAGAAATCAAAGTAAAATACATACCATCAGGCTTTAACTGCATTTTTAATCAAGCACAATGCGTTACATACTACAGTACTACGGCGGTCGGTCCTTTGACACAAGAGTGTTAATTTGCCTCGATCACAAGAATATTAACAAAAACTAATGATTATGTTTACCGTGAAAATGGTAATAATAATTAAATTTGTTGATGCAACTCTAAAAATACGTGATATATTTTTATGCTAGTTGTTTAAGCAGTTGATGCTAGATATGTGAAGCTTAGCGGCGAAATTACGAACTAAAGCAGAGTTATAATCAAACCGAGGGGCTAGCTATTCGGGCCTCGAACTGGCCTATGAGGGGCCTCGAGGTCGATGCCTGGGCTCGAGCTCGAGCTATCGGGGATAATCAGGAAAGGACTAACAGTTAGGATATAATCAAAGGGGGCTCTTTATGGCCGATAACAAGCAATAAATGAAGAACAAGTACGAAAGCAGTAAATGAAAGTGGTAGTCTCAAGCGAGTATGTTAGAGAGAAAAGAGAGAGAGAGAGTTGTTATTGATCTTGTGTAGAATAGTTGGAGTAATAGCAGCCCCTTACAAAGTGATGAGGATCCCCTTTATACAGGAGGGGAAATCCAACATAGTACAAAGTCTATTAATTATAAAGGCATGGAGATGTGACGGCTAGACGTGACACCTTGATACAGGTTCCGGGTAGGTCGGCTTTGTCAGACTTAGCCGTGTGCCTTGGGAATCCCCTATTTTACTCTAATCTCGATCAATATTCTCTTTAGGCAGGGCCTCGAAGAGCTTCGAGGGAGGGAACTCGGTCACAGCTTCGCATCCTCGAGGCCTCGAGGTGTTCCTCTGAAATGACATAATAGTAAGAAATTGGACCCTCTAATTTCGCCGCATACAGATAGTTTCCGCGTTTCTTAGAGCGAAGTGATGGGAAACGATTCTGAAAGCTGACTCCCCGGGCTTCCCATGACGATGTCATGTCGATGATGCAATCTATGGCGTGAATTTTCACGATAAGTGGGACATCCCATGGACTTGTCTTTTCAACGCCATTCAATGCGCTATTGATTCCCGTTCTTCAAAGTGGCAGTACCACCATCGATTCAGTTCTTCAAGAATGCAGTAATTGCGCCCTCCAGTCAATCTTCCAAAGGCCTCGATGACTGTGTTATTATCTCCTATAAATGGGGGCGTTCTGGCATTATTTTTCTATCCAAGTGTCTTCATTTGTTCATTCATCCCTTTTTCCTCGCCGTCTTTCTCTATTGTTGATCACCATGTTTGGAGTTCACAACCTTAAGGTTGTTTGGCAGCATTCCCATAGGTCGTGTTGTGGCCTTTTGTCTGAGCTCCCCTTTGTTGAGCAAGATTATACCGTTCTGTCGCTGCTGTTGTTATTTTTATGTCTGCTGTTGCTGTCCTTATTGGCTCGAGATGATGATATACGGGGATTGATTTTCCTCGCTTTAGAAAATTATTCGTGCTATATACCGCTGCTCACCTTCATACGCCGGCTCGATCTGACGTTTTGCCCTGGGCTGGCAGCTTGCACTGCTCAATGTCCCAAGAAGTGGATCCAAAGTAGCCGTGCAAGCGAGGCCGACGCTCGCCAGGTCTGTTGTCTCTCTGAGGTTCTCTTGGCCAGTGAGGACCCTCGACCTTTGGCGGGCTATGGCATTTTTTCATGCCTCCCTACTTCTCGACCTATCCTTTGGGGATATCAGTGTGGAAGGCCGGGATAAGGCTTCTGAGGATGCGTGCCTGAAGAGAAGATGTCCGGATGCGTTGTTGCAAGAGGTGGACCTTCGAGAGTAGACTAGGCTCTAGGTTTTTACCACGTGTGTGCACCCCTTTGTTTCTTTGTTTCTGCGTAAGGATCTTTTGCGGGCCTTTGTAATCATATGTAAGGACCCCTAAAGGGCCATTGCAAGTCAATGTTTGTGAAATATAAAGACATCTTCTTTACTTCTACTTTTGATATTTGCCATATTCTTGTATATTCTTGTGCATTTGCAGGGATTTTGAATGTATGCCTCTGTTGACGATCGTCGATATTCTTTTAGGTCTTTGGTCAATAGAAATGGCTCCTTTCCGAGCCTACCGTTGTTCCTTGGACCAAGCCTGAAGTGATCTATTAGACTCAGATCATCAGGACCCTTGAGTCGCATGAAGATGGCGCATCAAACCTTGAAATTTTCGAGAGTGGTCTCTGAGTGGAGGTCAGCTTCGGGCACCTGGAGATTTACTTGAACTTGATGTAGATAATCTTTTAAGGCATTGTAGATGGGTTCCTGTGGAGAGATTACCCATGGCTGGGTGATGTCCTGAGGTCGAACCCTTATGGACGGAGCTTGAAGTGCTTACTTTTCTTCTTAGGAGGAACCTTCGAGGTCGGATACCTTCTCGGGACAGGAGACGATGTCGCTGACCTTTTGAAGCCTAGCTTCTTTTTAACGGAGGTCCTTAGGGTTGGGTACCACCTCGGGACCAGAGATAATATTGTTGGCCTTTTGGAGCCTAACTTAGGCAGGTGAACCGTTGTTGTTTCCCCACATATATATGGGGTTGCTCCCGCTTCTTGGGAGATCCCATTATTTTAGATAGCTATCCTTCCGTTTTGGCATCGAGTCCTTTGTTACCTTAGTGCCAAAGCGTTCGTGTAGGTTCCCGCTTCAGTTTGCTAGTTCCACCGTAGCCATGACTGCTACTTCTTGGTCTGCAGGCGCTTCCCCCGGATGAGAGTATCACGGACCTCGCCGATGGATTCCTGAACGTGTACTTGTACCCTTTCGCACTAGGCTCCCTTGATAGGGTCGTACTCGATTTCTTTTTAATGTATCGGGTTACTTTGGCGCAGATACATTCATTGTTTTGGCGAATAGTGCTGATGATGATGTTCTAGCGGAGAAGGTAGGTCTTGAATTCTTGTTCAGTCACCTCGTCAGGTTGTACCGGCCCTTTATCATCGAGGTCTGCTAACCTTGCGGTGCCGTTCGCCTACGCCCTTTGTTTTTTATGATGAGGAAGATAGAGATCGAGATTGAGTCAGTCGATTTGCCCGGGTCCAGACGACTGACGTTATCCCTGTGGAACTTATGCCATTCCCCGATGAATGGAATTATATGCATGAGTGGAGCGTCTCGTGCTTTCTCAGATTCGCTCGTGGCAAAAGCTAGTTTAGTAATCGTGTTTCCTTCTTTTCTGCAGTAATTTCATGGGTGCCGGGCGAAGTTTCTGATTTGCTCGGCTGGGTCCGGAAGCTGGCGACCCATTCGACTTGTGACGAGCGTAAGTGGCTAGTTGTGTCCTGGGGTAGATGGGAAGCTAAATACCACGGTATGTGTGTACGCTGCTTTTACCTTGTCCTTCGTATATTTGGGGAGACATTTTCCCCTTTTCACTTACTAATCTTATTGTACTAGGTATCAGATGGTCTCCAGTGCCCATTCAAAGATGGGGAGGATTTGTCAGCTTTCGAGCTAAAGGACGACAATGATAAATGGGATATGCATTTGTAGTGCGATGGAGCTCTCAGCAGGGCGAAACGGGGCCGAGTCTTTGAGGAGGAAACATCACCCGGGCCTGTTGCACCTGAAGTTTTTGGTTCTTGAGAGGTGGTTCCTCCGAGTGATCATGCTTCGATCGAGGTAAGTTCTTCTAGGGCTGAGGGGGCTGGATCAACAGAGGTGTGTTCGGCCTTCGAGGAAGTTCGCCGACTTCACTTTATGGTGAGTTTTGGCACAGGCCTTCCGAATCTCACGTCTTCCCGTCCTTATCGAGTTTTTATTCTGCAGGCCTTTGACAGGCTTAGGTATGAGATGCTCCATCATGGGGCTAGGCTCTGGAAAGCTCTGGATGAGGGTAGGTCCCGCAGGCTCCTTTGCGAGGAGAAGGAAGTTGAGTTGACATACTTGCGATATGAGGCGTACCGGAGCTCAAATTATGAAAGCTATTTGATGGAGCAGGTAATTTCTCGTCCCGGGTGAGTATGCGTTTCGCCTTTTAACCTTTTGGGTTAAATTTTTACCTATCCCAGTTGCATAAAAAGATGGAGGCTCTGGAGCGCCTTAGGGGTGAAGCTGACCGAGTCAGGAATGACTGTGGCGAGCTAAGAGCTCAGGTACAGTCTCGAGCTTTAGAGGAGAAGGGTTCCTTGGCTAAAGTTCCTACCTTTGAGGCCTAACTCCGCATAGCTCGTGACAATACTTCAGTTCAAGCGGATATGATCACGAAGCTTGAGTCCAAATTTTTGAAGGTCAGGGCTAAGATCGTTGATGCTTGGGCTGGAGTAGTACTGAGCCAGACTAAGGCTGACCTGGAGATGGCGATTCATTTGAAGGATGCTACCGATGCCCAAGCCGAGTTGAAGAGGGTCCTCGATCGTGAAGAGAGGATCAAAGAATAAGTTCGTTGCAAATCCCGAAGAAGGGTTCTTGAGGAGATCGGTGCCAGGAGTTTTATTATCCCGGAAGAGCTGGCCCGAGCGATGGCGGACGAGCGTGATGCGCGGTCATCCCTGTCCAGTGCAGAGGAGAGCGAAGACGAGGCTAGTAGGCCATAGGCCTCAGGGGTGGGGTGTAGACTTTGCCATCTTGTATGTGATATTTCCAGAGCGCGTTTGTAGATGGAGGATGCACTTTTTCATGTATGTAAATAAAAGAGAACTTGAAGCTCTATTTCTTGTTTACCCCCTTCTACTTCGCTTCTGACTAGGTGGACTGGTTTTAGAGTTGGTGAGAATCCTTAGATTCGTAATATGGCGTTGGGGATCATCAGGAAGGCTCGAGGGCTCTTACGCGTTCGGTCGATGCGGCCTTTAGTGTAAGCTGGCATTAGAGCTCCTATGTTTTTTCTCAACTATTTTGGGTTTAGTCTCCGAGTCGGACTTCGACTCGAGCTCATTCGACCCTCAAGATTTTGTGTCTATATGGGTGGGCGACAATGGCTCTTACGTCTTGGGTCGAAGCGACCTTTTATGTATGTGGCCCTTAGGCTTATAAAGCTGGTAACAATGGCTCTTACGCTATGCCCTTAGGCATGTATAGTTAACGATTTTGGATCCGGTCTCCAAATCGGGTTACGACTCGAGCTCACTTTGACCCTCAAGCTTTCAAAATTTTTAAGCCAACGATAATGGCTCTTTCGTATTTGGTCGTTCGGACCTTTTAGTGTGTGGTCCTGAGGCTCATTATGCTAGCAACAATAGCTCTTACGCTTTGCCCTTAGGCATATGTAGGCTTTTTTTCCCTCTCGTTAAGGACTTTTTGAAATAATTTTTCCTGACCCGTCATCTGTTCGGGAAGAACCTCGATTTCAAGTCGTTTGCGGCGATGTTCGAGCACCTCAGAAGGTTTAGCTCATAGGTTGAGTAGCTCGTAGCCTTGTGATTTGGAACTGACATGGTCAAAGCTCGTTTGCCTATCGAGGGTAGCCTATTTAACCGGTTCTTTTCGAAGTAGATTTGAAGTAATGGCCTGTGATTTTATAGCGATGGTCGGGCATCCCCGAGTCGCGCTAATTTGGCTGGTGCAGCCGTATTGACTGTAGTCATTTGTGTTTGGCCGGAGCCATTTTTGATCCCAGGTGTGGTAGTTTAGGCATCTACATCGAGGGTATGCCTTTTCGGGAGTCCTACAAATGCGACATATAGCCTAAACTTCGGGATTGAGTTTATGCCTGTAGTAAGCTCTTACAAAATTTTCATACCTTTTGAGGTCTTACAATTTTGTTGATACTTGGTACAAGTATGATTCATGCCTTGCTTGAGGTCTTACTGTATTTTCATGCCTTTTGAGGTCTTACAATTTTTCCATTCCGTTGAGGTCTTACAGGTGTAGTTGTTGATACTCGGTGCGAGTTTTTATTTGAGACCGAGTCTGCCCGCTTGGGGTCTTACGACCCCAGGTTTTTTAATGAATGGTGATTGGTGACAGTCTCCGAGTCAACGAGTTTGCTTAGGCTCGGAGGTCGTTGATCATGAGCTCGGAGTTGCCTCATTGAGGGCTTATGACTTTGGAGATTCCGACCCTAGGGTCATGTGGGTGCCGAGTTATTGACGCTAGTCTCTGAGTATTTCGGAGCGTTCTCGGTAGAGGGATCCTTGCTGTGAAAATACTGAATTTTCTTTGGAGTACGAGATGCTTTGGCGAAGGATATTCTTTGATTGCTTGGCATAAGTACATGTTGTTTTGTTGCCGTGAACCCGGCTTGTGCGGACATGGCACTTTTGACCATTTGGCCAGGTACATTGTTTCCTATTGGAACTTAGTCTATCATTCCCTGGTTCCTCCAGGTGGATGACCTCTCAATGGGGTGCCGTGTAGTTTTCGGGGTTGATTGCAAAAGAAGCCTTACAAGCTTGTTGGGTCCTCCTTAGGTAGCACGTTGCCCTGTTAAGAACCTTGCCGGCGAAACCCTCTTTAGGACAAAATCTCGGCCGAAGTGAAAGAGTGCAATAGGTATTATTAAGGCCTTGGGATCTTCGGGTTGGGTTAACACTTTTGACCACCCTGATCGGGCGCCTGCATATGGGTTAGTGTAAAATAATGAAAGAGGGAGATGGTCTTACCTTATCGTGGGGTGCGCCGATGGTGTTTCGAGGCCCAATGTGTCTCTGTTGTTTCGAGCGAGGACTCAGTACGGCCCTCTGCTGTGTTTAATCGGGCTTAGGCGGAGACGTAGTTTGATTATCCTTTGACTCTTTCAAGAGTGGAGATATTGGTGTCGGCGCTACATTACGTAATGCGAACACTTCCCTTACCGCATGTTGTTCCCCGTAGATGGTTTTAATTTCGTCCTTTGCTGGGGATTTAATTATTTGGTGAAGGGTGGAGGTGCCATTCTCGTGCAGTGTATCCTTGGTCGCCAAATAAGGCATAGTACTTCACGTCTCCTTTGATGACATGGATTTTTGACGTTTTGGCAGCGCCGGCCATGCCAACTGGGAGGGTGGTCTCCCTTTTTGATGCTTCAATCGCCGTGTTGGATCCGTTATGGACTCGAGAGGCAAACATGATTTGGCTTGGCAGTTCGAGCTGCTCTATCACCCTCGGCCCGATAATGTTGGTCGAGCCACCTGGATTCATGAGCACATGTTTTATTTGAAATGAACGAATGAGGAAGAAGGTTAACAATGCATTGTTATGAGGTTGGGGCAAGGTTTCGGAGTCTTCCTCGCCGAATGCGAGGGCATCTTCGGGTGAATATCCCCGGGTCCATTTTTCTCTGGTGATGGATATTTTTGTCCTCCTCTTTACAAGTTCTTAGAGAGTGTCAGCGCCCCTCCAATATCATGGTAACATGTCGTGATCCATTTGATTCATTATTCTTGGACGCCTTTTTTTCTCGGAACTAAACTTGAGCCCGATTGCTCAAAAATTCTCGGCGGTGTCTGTTATTGAGTACCTTGGCTATTTTCTTTCCGAGCTAGTGTCAATCTTTGGTCGTATGGTCGTGCGTATTATGAAGTTCACATATCAAGTTGCGATTCCTCCGGGAAGGATCCAACTGAATAGGCCTGGGCTATTTGGTGTCCCTGATTTTGCTGATCGTGAACACGATGTCCAATACATCGACGTTGAAGTTGTATTCTAGTAGGTGCGGTGTCCCCGATGGCCTCGCGTCTCCGTAGAACCTGGATGTGTTGATGAGCCTTCGAGGATATTGTCCTCGATCCATTCTCAGACCATTGCGAGGTAGGTTACACCTCGGGGCGTTCCTCCTATCTTCGATGTACTCCTGGTATCTTCCTTTGTTTGGTTTCGGTTCCTTTGCCAGGAGCTTGCTCGGATATACTAAGCTCGAAGGGGCTCCCAACCGGTCATCCCCGTCCATGATTTTTGACTGATACCGATTGGAGACGTCCGACCAGGTCACGGCGGGATATTTGATCGGATTCTCTTTCAGCTGCCTTGAGGCCACTGAGCTTCGTTCATTCAGGCCTTGAGTGAAGGCCTGCACCGCCCAGTCGTCAGATACTAGGGGTAGTTCAGTTCATTCCGTTTGAAATGAGATACGAGTTCTCGCAGTATTTCATTCTCCCTCTACTTAATCTTGAATACGTCGGACTTCCTTGTTGCCACTTTGATGGCACCGGCGTGTGTCTTTATGAAGGAATCTGCTAGCATGGCAAATGAATCTATGGAGTTGGGAGCTAGGTTGTGATTCCACATCATGTCCCCCTTCGAGAGTGTTTCTCCGAACTTTTTCAGTAAGACGAACTCAATCTCGTCGACTTTTATGTCATTGCCCTTTATCATGCACGTATATGCAGTGACATATTCGTTAGGATTTGAGGTCCCGTTGTATTTTGGGAGTTCTAGTATTCTGAACTTCTTTGGAATGGGTTTCAGAGCCTCTTCCTCTGGGAACGGCCGTTGTACGAACTTCTTCGAATCTACACCCGTCAGGACCGGGGTTGCGCCCGGGATTTGGTCGACTCTGAAGTTATAGGTTTCAACCATCTTGTCGTTGGCTGCTATCATTTTCTCGCCCGACTCTATCCTTTTGGTGAGGTCCTCTAGTATTTTTATGATGGCAGGGTCGCTACTGATCCGTTGTTGCTCGATCTTTCTGGTACATGTTCGGCCGGGGGAGTAGTTTCCGGTGCTACCATGCTGGGAGTCTTCGGGTATCTTTACAATTGAGCGATAACCAACTGTTGTGCCTGCAAAATTTCAAAAACAACATGAATACTAACTTCCTATTCTTCCCGAGCTGGGGTTTTTTGGGCTTCCTGTTGGTTGCCATGTTGTATGCTCATGTCGGTGTGTGAGGTTTTGTCGACCTGTTGCGCAACTAGCGAATCCGCGCCCACTGGAATTGGTCCAGGTGCGTTATCGGGGTTCTGCGGTGGCACACCAACAATTGGAACAACCACACCGTTTTCTCCATGATTTTCAAGGTTGTCGTTCTCAACTCTGTTTACTGAGCCAGATATTTTGACCTGAAATCGAAGATCTCGGACAAAAAAAAGCGTGAAAGATAACTTGCGTTGTGTAACGAAAGCAGCAAGAAAATAATCACTATTATTTTATCCCCACGGTGGGCGCCAAACTGTTTACTGTAAAAGTGGTAATAAAAATTAAATTTGTTGATGGGACTCTAAAAATACGTGATCTATTTTTATGCTAGTTATTTAAGTAGTTGATGCTAGATATGTGAAGCTTAGCGGCGAAATTACGAACTAAAGCAGAGTTATAATCAAACCGAGGGGCTAGCTATTCGGGCCTCGAACTGGCCGATGAGGGGCCTCGAGGTCGATGCCTGGGCTCGAGCTCGAGCTATCGAGGATAATAAAGGAAGGACTAACAGTTAGGATATAATCAAATGTGGGCTCTTTATGGCTGATAACAAGCAATAAATAAAGAACAAGTACGAAAGCAGTAAATGAAAGTGGTAGTCTTGAGCGAGTAAGTTAGAGAGAAAAGGGAGAGAGAGTTGTTATTGATCTTATGTAGAATAGTTGGAGCAACAGCAGCCCCTTACAAAGTTATGATGATCCCCTTTATATAGAAGGGGAAATCCAACATAGTACAAAGTATATTAATTGTAAAGGCATGGAGATGGGACGGCTAGACGTGACACCTTGATACAGGTTCCGGGAAGGTCGGCTTTGTTAGACTTAGCCGTGTGCCTTGGGAATCCCCTATTTTACTCTTGCCTCGATCAATATTCTCTTTAAGTCGGGCCTCGACGAGCTTCGAGGGAGGGAGCTCGGTCACAGCTTCGCGTCCTCGAGGCCTCGAGGTGTTCCTCTGAAATGACTTAATAGCAAAAAAATGGACACTCTGATTTCGCCGCATACAGATTATATCATGTTTTCATAACCTGATGAAAAGAAACCCCCATCTCTGCCTCACGGGCCATAGAAACCTAAATCTCAGGGTGCAGAACTGCAATAAACCTCTGCACCCTCTCTGCATCTGTGGAGAGTATAATAGCTGTATGGCGAGACAAGTTAGTTACTTTCACCTCGTAGTCAACCACCGATATATGACCTTGAATGAGCCGCTCGAACTAACTCGAAGCTACTCTTTCTCTAAAGGTGGTATGTACTTCTCCAAGGATAGATGCATAAACTCATCCCAAGTCAAGGGAGGTGAACCTGTTGGCCTGTTACAGAGGTAAGCCTACCACCATTTGCAGGTCATGCCCTCAAGTTAAAATGTGGTGAATTCTACCCCGTTGGACTCTAATATCCCCATATTACGTAGCCTCTAATTCCAACAGTCAATGAAATCCTGTGGGTCCTCTGAGCGCTCACCCCTAAATACAGGAGGATGAAGCCTAGTCCATCTGTCTAACTGCTTTACTACTCAACGGTCGCAACCGGTCTAGGATCTGGCATAACCGCTGCAACTGGCTGGACCCCACCCGCATGTAGTGCACTTGGGGTCTAATAAATGGCATCAGCGTGCCCTGGAGCCTTAGCGGTAGAGGTCTATGCTTTCGCTCCCACCAGAGATGTAGTTGGATCTACCGAAAATAGCATAGCCTCAGTCTAGAATCCATGAACTGCAGCATACGTCCCATGACCTCCTGGAAGCCCGGTACAGTCGTAAAATCTGCTAGGGCCGACTGAGAAGCAGGTACCTCATCGTGCTCCTCAATAACAAGATCATCCACTGGATCTAGTGGTGGTACTACATGAGCAACTCTAGGACGTCCTTGTCCTATTATAGGAGCGGTGGTCCTCCATTGGCCTCTGCCTATGCCTCTGATAATTGGGGGAGCGGCCCCTCTGCCGTCGGGTACAGGTGTAGCCCTTGTTCTCACTATCTGTGTGGGAATAAGAGAAAAATACTATGCACAACATCAACTGCACGATAGGAGATCAAGAAAGAGAGGTTTCTTAACACCCTATAACCTCTCAAAGATAAGTACAAACATCTCTGCACCGATCCGCCAGACTCTACTAGGCCTGCTCATGTCTCGTGAGATTATGTGAACCTAAAACTCTAATACCAAACTGTCACGACCCAGAACCTATAATGGGTCATGATGGCACCTAACGCTGCCGTTAGGCAAGCTCATACGTGAACCTCTAATTTAGTTATTCCTTTTTAACTTTTAAAATAAGAAATTTTCCTAAATACACCAAAGAAAAGTAAAATCTCATGGACCCGTACATAATTCTTTTCTAAAAATATCAAGCGTGAATAATACATAAACTGTTATAAATAGAATTGTATTTAAGATGAATGTCAATATTCTAGCGAGATTCTAGGGTTTGTTACTTGGTGGATAAGTTACTTTTCCCCTATAAATAGAGGGGTTTTATTCTATTGTAATTGATCCCAAAATCAATAAGAATTCTCTCTCCCTACTTTTCTCTGCAATACTCTTCTTCTTCTTCTTTTACAGTTTTATAACATGTTATCAGCACGAGACTCTAACCAATTTAGTAGAAGCTTTGGGATTGAGTATAATGATTGTCAATTGTTCCACGAACTTTCTTCATGATTAAATTCTGGATTTAAGGTAAGTATTTTACCATATTTTTCTCTTTTATTTTATAATTTGATTTTAAATATAAGTAAAAACAATAAATTTTGATTATAACTCTAATGGAGTTAGTAAGAAATTATAACCACTCGATGTGGTAAAATTTCTATGTCTTTCCATGATCAAATTCATGTATGATTGTGAGCACAAGAAGTAAAAACCCGTCCCATTGAATTTACTTCATTCTTATTCCCTTAAGAGAATGCGATAGTAGTATGTAATACGTCTGAAAGAATACAAAATTATTACCATGAATGTATCAATGGATGTGGATATGGCAATAGACGAAATTATAATCTTCATCATTGTGGTAATGAGAACAATAAGTATTCTCAAAATAATCCTTCACTATGTGAAAGTAATATTTGTCATCGATTTAACATGAAATTTTGTAAAGCACATATAGATGATTATGGTCCATTCATGATGTGAATGTGACAAAGATTTATGAATACATATTCATTCTTGGAAGAATATGAGCGTGATAGTGGTATATACCACACTCACCTCTAGATGGAGGTTTGTGAGTAAATAAGAAAATAATGTCACTATAATGGCATAAATGGTCATTGGTCACGTACTTATTGTACGCCAAAATATTTTGGAAATTTGATTATTAAAAGATAACGGTAATGCAAGAAACAGATCTTGCATATAATTTTGGCCATAACCATATTGGTATAACTTTCTCTTTAAAAGAGATATTCATCATATGGATGTTGATGAATATGTGGTAGTACAAAATTAATTGAGAGCTCTGGAAGAGCCAATTATTACTATTTTGGAGGAACAAAAAGTGATTTTTCATAAGGCATTATGTCGTAGTAAGTCTCAAAGAAACTTATTTAGTTTCTAAAGTATTCGCGAAAGCCGTTGGTTATATTGAGACTATAAATAAAGGAAAGATTTAATATCTTCTATTACTACAACTTGTAGCGAGGTAATATGTATGTGAAAAGTTACCCGCTTTATTTTCCGTTTTGTACTATACAAATAAAAGAATACCTCAATAAAGTGAATGTTTATTGATATAAAACCTATATCATAATAAACTTGGAGTTTATTGATAATTGCACATGTCATGGTGTAAACTTGAACTTTATCAATATTGATAATTTATTCGGTTGGCATAATTGGTTTAACCACGTTAATTTAAGTATGATGTGTAAAAATAAATGAGAATTCACATGGGTAAATATTAAAGAATTAGAAATTTCTTTACGAATTCTCTTATGCTGCTTGTTCTCATTAATTAACAGACCAACTAAAATTGGGATTGAATCTCATGAATGATGGAAATATCAAAGGTGAATATGAGCCCATTCACCTGCATGTATACCACATAAGATGCATCTATGAGATGGTTACATGTGCGATTATTATTAACCCGCAACCTGGTATTTTCGATGTAACTTTCTCAATAATTTAATTTACAGCATAATTTTCAAATTTTCTATTCAAGATAGTTTATCTTGATAAGTTAGTTTACATCACAACTAGTTTAGCAAAATAATTTATTGAGTGCCTCCACTTAATAGCTAAACTATTTTTTATGAGAACAAAGTTATCTATATCAATTTGATATACATTATACACGAAAGTATATTACATTCTCCCCTCACAACTGGTTCAGTGTTAGGAACCAAATAATTCCATCTTATTATTATTGATATGCAGTGTATATTTTGACTAACACCATAACGCACAAAGATGGATTCCCAAAGTTGAGGAAGCAAGTTAGTTTTTCTAACATGAGAGGGAGAAATGATAAATATTTGAGAAAAAAGTTACGTGGAATGAATTATTCTACATCTAGATCCTCAAATAAGATAATATGAACTTGAAGTTCATAAAAAGATAATTCATTTACAATATACTGCAAAGCATGGCAGAAGCATTTGTTGACCCAAAGAAAGTAACTATATTCTTACTACAAATGCTTTTATTAGAATAAGTCCTAGGAGGACAAAGTCTATGGTACGTTTAAAGCGTATAGACAAATCAGTTTCAAATAAAATTTTTGATACAGAAGACGAGGAAATGATCTAAATGATCATAATGAGGAGGCAAGTGGTCTAGAAAATCACATGACATAACACTTTGTAAAACCTCAAGAGGGATTTAGGTACCTGAAAATATGAATGAAGATATCTTTATGTCATGTCTTTATGAAAAAATATTGGAATCGATATAAAATGTTCGTCGACGCCGTCTATCATAGCGCTAAGTATAGATGAGGACCACAAGTCTGTTGAATACAGACACAAAAATATTGGCCAATAGAAGAGACACAACTCAAATAGAATTGGTTTCATATGAAAGACATGTTATTTTGGACCAACAGTTCAAACACTTGAATGTATAAAGTCAATGGTGTGTGCAATTACTTTTATTTATCTTATATGTCTAACATGACATAAAAAATTTATATGCATCTAAAGTCTATTTAAATGGTTTATTTGACTATAATTATATGACAATCCCCAAAGGATTTAAATTACTTAAAGCATATATAATTTCTGATCTTGAAGTACCACTTCTTCAGTGTAATTTATACAAAAATATATCTCGCTATAACTATAAGCATGATAATGTGATAGCGAGAATACCTCTATGGAGATATTGAAAAGGGTATTCCACAATATTATATGAAGAAATTACATATCCATCGAGAATGGTGATTTCAAGGTGCAACAAATTCATTCAAGTGATAATATGGTTGATTTGTTCACCAAATCTCTACCGATGTCAATCTTCAAAAAGCTAGTGCACAAGATTGGAATGTGAAGGCTCAAGGATGTGAATTGATACTCTCATAAGGGGGAGTTAATGCTCATTGTACTCTTTTTTTCCTTATAAGGTTTTGTCCCACTGGGTTTTCCTTGCAAGGTTTTTAATGAGGCAACTAAAAGGTGTATTGTTAGATACGTGTACTCTTTTTCCTTTACTAGAATTTTTTCCATTGGGTTTTATTTTAGTTAAGGTTTTAACGAGGCACATTATCTGTTGAATAAACATTCAAGGGGGAGTATCTAATAGAATTGTATTTAAGGTGAATGTCTATATTCTAGAGAGATTCTAGGGTTTGTTACTTGGTGACTAAGTCACGTTTCCCCTATAAATATAGGCGTTCTATTCTATAGTAATTAATCCCAAAATCAATAAGAATTCTCTTTACCTACTTTTCTCTGCAATACTCTTCTTCTTCTTTTACTGCTTTATAACATAAACCACGATGATAGTAATAATAAGTACAATGGTGCATAAATGCTAGTAGCCCCTAAAATCTAGTGCCACAAGTGTATGAGCAATCTAGAAAACATACAAAACTACTACAAATACTATCCGAAGTAAAATAGACAGAAACAATAAATAAGGTAGAGGAAGAATCTAGTGTTGCAGATCGAAGCAACGCAAGCAGCTCACCACTAAGTCTCTGTGGAAGTATGTCTACGCGCTCATGTGACCACTGAAAGTACCTATCTCAATACTTGCATAATCAGTGCAGAAGTATAGCATGAGTACGTAGAACACGACAGACCCAGTAAGTATCTAGTCTAATCTCAAAGAAGGAGTGATGAGGGATCAATTTGGCACTTATTAGTGGTCAAACAGTAATAACATACATAAAGTAGACATGGAGGACGTACAACAAGTAGTAACAAAATAGATAAAATATTAATAATAAATTTCCAACATGAATCTATATAAACTATAAAGTCACTAAAATGTCATAGTCGACCTCGAAGGCACAAACTCAACTGATATCAAAACAAAATCCAATCTCAAGTATTAAGCACGAGTCTGCCGAGACGTCCAGCCCGATCCCATAGGAATGCTGATACATATTACTGTCGAGACGAATGACCCGATCACATAAGAGTATTGTTACCACAGTTCTTAGGCGGATGGCCCTATCCCATATAATATTATCACATTGTCAAGGCAAACAACCCGATCCCATTAGAATGGAGAAACTATTTCACTCGCGAATATACATGTGAGTTGAGAGAACACGAATTTATTATACAACAATTATTCCTTAATTTTCCAAAGTAAGAGTCTCACTCAATATTTTGTTCTAACCTCAAACCCAGTCAAAATTAAGGAAAATCAATATACAAGGTGAATACAAATAATACATTTAAGGCATGATGTGAAGCTAAGTCTACCCGAACATAGAATGGATATAGCTATGTACGAACTCTCGTCACCTCGTGTGTACGTAGCTCCCACAACAAGAAACACACACTAATTAATTCACCTAAGGGAAGAATTCCCTCTTACAACATTAGGCAAGACACTTACCTCGCTTCCAAGTTTATTATCCAGCTCTTAACCTCACTAGAAATCCCCAAGCAACAACGAGAAATCTGTAACTAATAAAAAGTCATATAAAATAATTAATATATTCTCAAAAGTTCATAATTTAACTATTAAACTTATTTCCCAACCAAATTCGGAAAGTCCATAAAAGTCACACCTGGGCTCACATACTCGGATTCTAAAAGATTTCAAAGATAAATGTTACTCATAACCTCACAAACTCGAATATATAATTTTTTTCCGATTCCATAATCAATTTCATGGTCAAATTCTATTTTTACCGAACCCTAGGTTTCCAACCAAATCCCACAATTTTTCATGTTAAAATCTAATGTATTTAAAATCTACACATAATCCATGTATTTAACTCACAATTTGGTAGAATTTGCTTACCTTGTGATGTTTGATGAAAATCCTCGCAAAAGAGCTCTCAAATTTGGCCAAACCAAGTGAAAATGAGAGAAAATGAGCCAAATCCCATACTAAAATTAAATCTGCATGGGCTCGCTCTTCTTCGCGATCGCACAAAATGCCTCGCGATCTCAAAGGCCAATTTCTCCCAGCTGCCCAGGTACCCTTCGCGTTTGCGACCTCGGGGTCACGTTCCGAACACCCAGCTTACCCTTCATGTTCGCATTCCACCAATCGCATAAGCGAAGTCCTTCTGCCTTTCAGCCCATCCCACTCCCAACCTTCTGGACTTTGCGATCAGGCCTACACATTCACGAAGGAGGACCATGTCCTTTACCGCATTCGCGATAGCCTCCTCGCATTTGCAAAGAGTAAAGTTCAGGGCCTTCAGCAGCCTTCTTCGCAATTGCGGGAAAACCTTCACGATCACGAAGCACACCAGCAATTTCAGTTAAGTTCAAACATGCTTTGAGTGGTCGGAAACACATGAGATCCACCCGGGACCTCATCCAAATGCACCAACAAGTCCATAAACATACTATGGACTTATTCATAGCTTCGAAACACATAAAACAATACCGAAACCAAGAATCACACCTCAAAACCTCATTAATCAACTTCTAAGCTTCAAACTCATTTCAACCAACTCCGAACGCAGCGAAACATACTTAGACAACTCATAATGATGACAAATTTTACTCACAAGCCATAAATCACAATACGAACCTATTCAAGACTCGAAATCTCAAAAGGACATTGATAATACAAAATTCACTTCATGTCAAACTTAGGAAATCCTAATACCTTCAAAATGTGAGCTTTCAACAATAAGCGCTGAAATGCTCCCGGTCTATCCGAATCTTGATCCGAATATACGTTCAAGTCCAAAATTATCGTACGAACCTATTGGAATCTTCAAATATGATTCTGAAATCATTTACTCAAAGCTTTGACTCAAGTCCAATTTGGCTACTTTAGGCCGCTATTATGAAACTAAGTATTCTAAATCCAACCTGAACCCTTAAAAAACCAAACCAACCATCACTACAAGTCATAAAATAGTAAAAGCACAAACAAAAAATCTAAAATAAGGGTACGAGGATCTATAAAACAAAACGACCGGTCGGGTCATTACAATCATGATTCAAGAATAATTATGGTATATCAATGTGTAGTATACCAAGAACACTAGGAATACCATTTAACATATTCAAACAAAGTATACCATGATTTTTAGTGCCAAGCCCTAACCTTGGGCGGCGTGACCGACGTTTTACTGAGTTAACCTAGTTGAGCTAGCCTACGTGACTTCAACCTCTCGTCCTTACTCATGCCTGATTTACAATAACATAATTAAATCTTAATTTTAAATTAAATACTTTTGGCTTAATGGCCTAAAATTCTTCTCTTGACATGATACATAGCCTTATAAATAAATAAAATAATATAAACATAAATACATGACGAAACTCAAAATTTAAATACGCAATCCATAGTGTACATGGAGTTTCTATGATAATAGATACCTAAGAACTTAAAATAAACTAGACTCAAATACCTGCTAGAACTGTTGTGGACTCACCATAAACTGGAGTAGTGAGGGAGATCCCAAGCAAAGATCTGCATTATCCGGTAGAAGTATGTATGCTTTCATTAAAAGATACAGCGCCCCAGCAAAAAGAAAGTAAGTACATGTGGAATAGTACACTTTTGTAAATCTCAATTTTCTCACATAAAATAGGACAAGATCATAAGTAGAACGGAACATAAAAGAGACATAAGCAATGTAATATGAGTGACATTTCATGGTGAAGATCATAAGTGACATTTCTTGGAAAAGTGCATAATATAACTTAACTCATTACATAAACTTTATTCCTTTTTTTGAAATTTTATTCGAGAAACTATTAGTTGCTGACATAAACATGTGAAACCACCATGCGCATGGCATGAAGTCCAATTTCGATCCGATCGGCTAAGTTGTCTCACCATAATGTGTGTGGATCGATGTGTACTGGTATAACAATATGAAACCACTATATGCATGATATGTCATCTGATCTCGGCCCGACAACTAAGCTATCTCACCACAATACCGTATTGATCGACCTATATATTTTAGCAATCTGTTCATCCCAATTAAGGGGCATAATATCATCATAGTGCGATGGAAATCATTCTCAATCGTCGTCCAACACCGACACATGTAGTTTTGGATATAAACCCTTGTGACCTATACCTTCTTGGTTGCATAATAATACTCCCGAAATTACTTCTTCATAGCTTATAATAAAATCTTTATTTTTTATTGTCATTTTTTGCCATACATCAAAATCTTCAATTTTGGGAACCTAATACGCCTCAACACACTTAGTCATGTAAAGAATTGGCATTTGGGCCATAGAATTTGAAAGAAACGTAAAAGAATTTAACATTGTAATTGTGTTCACTTCCATTTTAATAGCCAAAGTGTTGTGATCATTTCATTTGAAAGTTTTGCACCAAATCTGTTATATTCATTACTTTTTAAGATTTTGGATATTAATATACTTTAATATCATGTTCATACTCTTTTGGGAACTGGGGACATTCTTAGCATGTTCGTTATGTGAAACCATAGTTTATTACATTAGAATATTTATGGAGAATCCATGAATAGATTATAATGGCACATGGGCCTAATTCATCATTTTCAAGATTCATCATCGCTAAATATAGAACATCTATCCTTCATTTCATAACGTATTGTTTGTCATCTTAGGATCATTCGCCAAGTTCATCATTCTTGAAAATTTAATATCAAAGTCATTTGCATTTATTATTTTAAAAACATAAATGCTATATTTGAAACTATTGAAATGTCTTAATTTCAATTTCATGCTTATTTGGAAACATGAATCTTTATAACATTATCATAATGAAAAAATCATGGCATGTGAAACTAAACATGTGAAGAAATTACATGGAGAGTATATAGCCGTTTGTCTCCCGCAACTATAGGCTAAGAAGGAGGAACCATGAAGTTATGAATTCATGAATAGTAAGAGAACATGAAATTTCTTTGAGTAATTTTATGGGAAAGAGTTTAACGACCCGGCCGGTAGTTTCGAGAGTTGTAGCCCCGCTCCCCCATTTTCTGCTTCTTTTGTGTTCTATAATCACATTTTGACTTACTGGATTAGTTGGTTCGGGTCCAGAGTGATTTCGGAGTGAATTGTGACACTTAGTCTCTTATTTTAAACCTTAATTTGGAAAATGTTGAGCGGATGTTGACTTATATGTAAACTACCTCAAATTTGAATTTTAATAGTTCTGTTAGCTCCGTTAAGTAATTTTGGACTTAGGAGCGCATCCGAATTGTATTTTGGAGGTCCGTAACAGAATTAGGCTTGAATTGCCGAAAGTTAAAATTTTGGGAAGTTTGACTAGGAGTGGACTTTTTGATATCGGGGTTGGATTGGATTTTTGAAAGTTGGACTAGGTTCGTAGCGTCATTTATGACTTGTGTGCAAAATTTGAGGTCAATCGAACTTGATTTGGTAGGTTTTGACGTCATTTGTTGAATTTTGAAATTTCAAAGTTCATTAGGCTTGAATCCGTGTGTAATTTATGTTTTTGATGTTGTTGGAGGTGGTTTGGGGATTTCACTAAGTTCGTATGATATTATGGGACGAGTTGGTATGTTTGGTTGCGGTTCCGATGGCCTCGGGTGAGTATCGGGTGGTTAACGGATTATTTTTGGCCTTTGTGTGATAGATGATCAGCTGCTGTATTTTCCTTCTGGTTTCCTCTTAAGCATTCGCAAAGAGTGTTTTCTGAGTTGGTGAATTTTGTTCTATGCGTTCGCGAGGGAGAGGACGCGAACGTGAAGGGTAGGTCAGTGTATGCATTGCGAACGCATGAGTGGTGTCGCGTTCGCGGAGAGGAAGAGGAACCTGGTGACCCCAGGACTTTGGTCTATGCGTCCGTGAGGTATTGGCCACGTTCGCGATGGCTTGAGCAGATAAAGCTTTGCTTTTGTGAAGCGTAGGTCGCTTTTGCCAAGAGTAAATTTGAGACTAGTCTAAGTGGTCTACGCGAACGCGAGAGGACGGTCGCGTTCGCGAAGAAGAAAATCTCGGCAGACAGTTAGTAACATTTGAGAGGCAGTCTAAGTGGTCTACACGAACGCGAGAGGACGGTCGCGTTCGCGAAAAAGAAAATCGCGAGGGTTTGAACCCATTTTTCATATTTTGAGCTAGATATCACGGATTTGAACGATTCTTGAAGGGATATTCGTGGAGTTGATTGAGGTAAGTGATTCTTACTTAATTTTGGCTAAATGCCAAGATTATATCGTTAACTCTATCATCTAATTAGTGATTTGGGGTAAAAAATTGGGGACAAAGAGAAAGTGTTCTTGAGATGGATTGTTGAGGTTCTGAATGAGATTTTGTTATCGAATTTGAGTAAATTTAGTATGGATAGACTCACTAGTGAATGGGCTTTTGGGTTTTATGACTTTTGTCGAATTTTGAAACGTGGGCATGGGGGCCGGGTTGAGTCAATTTCGGATTTTGGGTCTAATTTAGTAATTTTCCTGTGGAATAGATCCCTTTAGCCTATATTAATTGTATTGTTCTACTTGTGGCTAGATTCGGGATGTTTGGAGGCTGTCTCGCGAGGCAACGGTATTTCGGAGTAGAGTTTTGCTCGGATTGAGGTAAGTAACAGTTATAAATCTGGTCTTAAGGGTATGAAACCCCAGACGTTGTGCTATGTGATTACTTTAGAGGTGATGCACATGCTAGGTGACTGGCGTGTGGGCATGCACCGTAGGGATTGTGACTTGGTCCGTCCCATGAAATCGTAAATTGGAATAACTTCTTATTAGCTAAATGTTTCTCTCATTGTTATAGAAATTGGACTGAATTCCATGTTAGAAATCATGTTTAGGCTATATGATGTCATTGTTGGGACCCGCAGAGGTCGTGTCTTTGTTGAAATAGCTACTATTTTCTGTCGATACTCAGTCATAGTTTTACTTGTTTATCATACCTTCATCTCTCCTTGTTCATTATTGATACTTGATATTATCTCTGTTTGAGCTTATTTACATGATTTTCTAAGAGCCCGAGAGACTGGGGAGGTTAGTGACTGAGATAGGGCCTTAGTGCCGAGCTGTGAGTTGTACGTATATGGATCGGGTTGCACGCCGCAACGAGCCTTAGGGTTGTATATATGCATATGGATCGGGTTGTGTCGCGCCCCCTTTTTATCCTTTGCGGAGAAAGTTCAGGTCTCGACATTCATGGGGGTAATAACTCATTTTCTTTTGGGAATTGGGTATTTGAAGAGTCGCCACTTAATGGATTATGGTGCATTAGGGTACCTAGAGCGATTAACTCTTAGACTAGTTTGCATTACCAGAGATTAGGGTAAGGGCTCGAAATAACTTTGAGGGGAATGTATTAGGCACCCCTCTCGGTCCACAATAGTGGGTCCCGACCAAACTTATATTCACGAATTAGTCCATTAACAAATAAATAGTTGAATTAAATAATTTGCAAGTAAAACACATTGGACATTGTATAACTCAAATAATAAGACAAAGGTTTTGAACAAGTTGTATCTAAAACAAAGTTTTAAATAGAAGGGATTTAGAAAAGGAGGGGTCCTAGGTTGGTTAGCCTACAGGATCACCCCACACAATGTCTGGTAAACACTCCCCAATGAGGGGCTACACGTGACATTAGTGCGTAGTCATCATATCCCATATCTACCCTTCCCACCTCGTGGTCTTAGCCTAAAGCGTGCTAGTAAACTTGACGATGCCTACGCGTGCACTACCCGTCCCTTCCTTGTGGCCCTGGAGGTATTTTAGGACCTCTAAATCTGGACAGTTCTAGACGACCCTAAGGTGCTTAAAAGGTGAAAATTCTAAGGCGACATGCAAGAACAAATAGGACCTTAGCACATACGGTAGAAAAGAAGCAATTAGAGGCTCAAGTTTACCTCTACAGATAATGCATGTAAACAGCACGACTCAAACACAAATAAGGGCAATATTGTTAAACAGTATCCTAAGACATGATGTCTAGGCGAATATCAGAACATATGAGATATGCAATTTATATTTTTATAAACTCAGAAGTAATGGCCTTATCTGTTTGCCTACTGATCAGAACAACATTAAGTAGCAGAAAAAGTTTCAGAGCTGCCGGATTTGAAAACGTCCTATAGGCTTGCCTACATGCTGAATAACGGTGTCCTAAGAGCATGATAACTACGCTTGACATAGTAAAACAGTGGGTAGATTTTAAAACTAACTCTTGAGTCTCTATAGACATGCTTTCTAATAGTGAATTAAAACAGTATTTTGAGAGAATTCATTTCAGGAAAACAAACCGTTAATTAGACCAACTTCGATGCAAACTACTCTAGAACTGGATTGACTTATTTAAACTAAACTGATTTTAGATCTAGGCAGAGTTTCTGATGTTGTTTCCTATAGGCATGACATCTAATTGTGTAAGAGATGATGTTAGAAACTTGATGAAAACATATGCAAACACTCGTTATAAAAGAAGTTGAACTGGATCATATCCTATAGGCATGGTATCTACTTGTGAAGTTGATTTTAAGACCTATAAACATGATTTCTATTATTGGAACCACTTGAAACCTGTAGGCATGATTTCTAACATGGTAAGGCAAACATAGCAAATATAACATCCTATAGGCATGATTTCTACCCATATTACCCCATAAATATGTAAATACCCACCTTTTTCACTAGTTACCCCAATATTCGTTTACAAATTATTACAAACCAAATGAATGAATTACATAAATAGATAAAATAAAAAGAAGAAGCTACACTATAAGGAACCTGAAGCAGGCCCAAATGATTTCCCAAGACCTCCAATAGCTTCAAATGCAAAATTCATAGACAATATCATTGTCTAGGTGCATCAGAGTTCCCTAAGGATCTCAAGGATCCCGGGCAGTGCTCATACCTAGACTTTGTAACCAAATTGAGTAAGTGTAGTATGGAAGAGCCAACCTTAGTGTGCCAAGGTTCAGAGGGTTCTTACGAGGATCCCAAGGCAGTACACACACTGGAAGGGGCAGAACCTAGTGACTTAGGAGTAGAGTGACAGTGCATGACATAGTTTGAAAGATTTTAGTGGGAAAACAGTGTTAAAAAGAGATTTGCTTGAAATAGTTTTGTAAGAAAACATATAGGGAGTTACTAAATAAGATAATTTAAAAAGGTAAGGTGACTAACAATCAGTCAAACCAAATACAGAACCAGAAAGAGGTTCATCAGCACTTCAATACATGGAGTCAAACAGGTGCACACATCCACTCAGGGGTAATGGGGGTTTGGGTAGGCATAAGGCACATAGTAAGCACAAATGCACATAGGTACAGAGGCAGAGGAGCCTTAAATGGGGTCAAGGCTTTTTAATGTATAGCATGAACTGTAGAGTTAATACAGAATCAATAGGCTTAGGATAGCCAATTACTTCATACAGGAAGGTGCATGCCAGGGATCAGAGAAACATAGTCACATTGGGTCATACTAGAAGGGGATCCTAAGGGGTATATAGCATGTAACAAAGAAGACAGTGAAGTATACATGTTAATTGCATGTTGAACAACAAAACCATACAACATATTAAAAACATGACAAATTGAAGTAATAGGAGAAACATATTGTTTTTGGACTTGAATTAAAATTGGAACATACCAGTAATGGGATAGTAAGCACAAAGTGAAAGAGAAACTAGTTGTTAGCCTTGGCTTGCTGCCGGCTGACTTTAGACAGTAGTAAGTAACACAAAAGATAGCGGAAAGCTTTTAGTATGAAAGAGAGAATTTTTGAACCAATGTGTTCGTGTTTGTGTCAATGAGAAAGTAGGTATATATAGTAGTTCTAAACTAGGTAAAATAAGGCAAGAATCACAATAGTATAGTAATTGTGGAACTCAAAATCAATTAGAGAAAAATCAGTACAATTATTCCCATAAGTTAAAGGAATCAGTTCAAACGATAAGAACAAGTAACAAATAAGGAAAGAAATCAATGTATGACCAATAAGGAAAGATTTCAAATTCAGTAAGTATGTTGTAAACAATTAGGGCTAAGTTCAGAAAACTCTAATTAAAGAGATAATCAGTAGGAATAAAATACTAATGCAGACAAGGTAAGAAAATCAATCAATTTGAATAGAAAGAGTATGAATCGATGGTTTAAAGGAAGGTCCTTTAATCAAACCATGAAATAGGGAATCCAGAATCAATCAAAGAGAAAGTCATGATTCAGTGTTCAACATATAAATAGAGTAAGATAAGATCTACCAAACATAGCAAACACGGATAAACAACACTAATAGAAACAAGCAAGTCTTGAATAGTCAAGATTGACACAAGAACATAGAAGTGATATAAGTTAGGCTAAAAAACTCAGTAGGAACACATTCGAGGCAAGATAGTCACAGAAACTCAAACAAGAAACGATCAGTCATGCTAATACACAGAACCAAACAAAGAAACCTAGAAAATTAGGGTTTTCAACATAGACGAGTTGAAGAGGTAGTAAAATCATAGAATCAATCAAAAATATGCAAGAAATAGAAGTTTAAATACAAAGAATCAGTTAAACAAAATATTAAAAGAAATTCCGAATCCCTAATTTTTAGAAGAAGGTGAAAAACACTTGAAATCAACGATTCTTGCAAAAGAGTTCCAAGGACAGTGTAAAACATTAAAGAAACAAACTCAAATCATCATAGATCTGTACAGATCTAAAAAAATATATGAAGAAATTAGGGTTTCATAAGAAGCCCATAGAGAGAGGAAAGAACCTGTCTAGAATACCAAGGATCGTAACAAATACAATATGATTTTGTTCGAAATCACATTGGAGTAGCCAAGAACAGACAAGTGATGAACCCTAGATGCAAGTCGACATGGCCCTGGGCCCTTGAATACCTTAGAGAAGGCAGGCGTGGCATGAGAGAAGCTATTGGAGGCTTAGGAGACGACGATAGGTCACCGGAGATGACCGGAGAAGAGAGGTCGGCGGTTGAAGGGATAGGATTTGGTTGAGAGTTACTAAGAGAAGAGAGGATCTTAGGGCGGTGGATTTGGAAAAATGGTTTGGGTTGGGGGGTCGTTGGAATAAAAAAGTCAATAACGCACGAGGGTCGTTGATCTTTTAGATCAACGGCCAGGATTTGATAGGTTTTGAGTCGGGTAGGGGTAATTAGGGCCCGGTTCGGGTTATTTAATCCGAAATTGGGATGGGGTGCTGGGTTCAACTAAGGCTAAAATTGAAATGCAATTTGGCTAGATTTTAAATAGCCAATTTATCCCCATATAATTTATAATAAATAACAAATAATTCCTAGAAAATAATTTTGTGTACTAAAATGATTTAAAATATATACTTAACATTTAAAAATATAAAAAATCAATTTTATGTATATAAAACGTAATTGTACATTAATAAGGCTAATATTGCAGTTATATGCAAATAAGCTTTAAAAATGCAAAAATGCAATTATAAAAATGCATTAAAAATATTTTAATAATATTTTGGCATAAATATAAAATTTAGATGACTAAATTACCACAATAATAATTTGAGGGTTAATTATCAGGGATTTTATGAGTGAAAGGGGAGGGAATAAATCAATTCAAAATCTTTAAAATTATAGAAAAATAAAAAAAAACTTGTGCATACTTATATATGCATATATATGCTATTTTGAAAGTATTTATGCATATTAATAATATATAGGGAAAATTTAAGTATCAACAGCTGCCCCTGTTTTCCCGGGAAGGATGAAAGTGTTTTCGGGTAAGGAAACGATGACCAATTTTGACCGACCGGGATGCCTTGGAAGATAGGGGCCGGACTCCAGTCTTCAAGCTACCTATATATCCCTAGGTTTACAGGAATCAGGCCATGTGTAGTTCTTGATTCATCTGCGGAATATGCCGATGAAATTATTGCAAGAATGGACATGTGACACCGAAGCGGCTATGGTGAGTGGTTAAAGCTTGGGATGGTTGAAGAGAACTAGAGCGAGATCGCTCCTACTAGGATAGTGGTTGCTTACTGGCTACCTATAGATAAAAGATGCTACAAACATGTATTTGCGAAAAATTAAATATGATGCAAATTCCTCTTGGACCATGAAGGTTGTCTTCGGACGGTTGAAGATGACGTCCTCAGACCATGACGTCCTGGGCCATGAATTATTTAGTGAGGGATTCGCAGGACATGAAATGATGTTATCGGCCCATGAATATGGTGCCTCCTAACTATGACACCTTTGAATAATAATATGCAAGTTTGAGAATCCTCAGGCCATGGCATGGTGTCTTCCGACTATGAGGATGATGCCTTTAGACTATGACGTCTTTGGATAGGTTAGCGATATTTCAGACAATGATATGCAATAGTCATGATGTTATTAATATAATGATTATTCTTGTGAAATGGAGGGCAGAGCTTAGCCCGATTGAAAAGCGAATAAAGAGTACCTAGAAATAGAGCAATATTCGTGCAAAGAGGGACATTGCTTAATCCCATGCAGACGGGGAGGCAAGGATTACCCTCATGCAACTATGGAATCAAGGATTAGACTCATACAAATGTGGAGGCAAGGATTAGCCTCATGCAAATAGGGAGGCAGAGATTAGCCTCATGCAAGTATGGAGGCATGGATTAGCCTCATGCAAGTATGGAGTAGACTCATGCAAATAGGGAGGCAGGGATTAGCCTCATGCAAGTATGGAGGCAGGGATTAGCCTCATGGAGTCAAGGATTAGACTCATGCAAATAGGTAGGCGGGTATTAGCCTCATGCAAGTGTGGAGGCAAAGATTAGCCTCATGCCAATAGGGAGTCAAGGATTAGACTCATGCAAATAGGGACGCGAGGATTAGCCTCATGCAAGTGGAGGTAGGGATTGCAATTAAGGAGGCAAGGATTAGCCTCATGCAATTACAGAGACAAGGATTAGCCTCATGCAAATGGGGAGGCAAGGATTAGCCTCATGCAAGTATGGAGTCAGGGATTAGACTCACGCAAATAGAGAGACAAAGATTAGCCTCATGCAAATGTGGAGTCAGGGATTAGAATCATGCAAATAGGGAGGCAGAGATTAGCCTCATGCTAGTATGGAGGCAAGGATTAGCCTCATGCAGATGGAGAGGCAAGGATTAGCCTCATTCAAATAGGGAGGCAGGGATTAGCCTCATGCAGGTGTGGAATCAGGGATTAGACTCATGCAAATATGGAGACAAGGATTAGCCTCATGCAGAGAGCAAGTAACAAATAAGAGTAGTATATGTCTTAGCTGGAGATGTATTCGATATCTGATGGCCTGATTGATAGTGAATTATCTTTGTGTATACATGTTTTGCGAATGTTATCGTTACATCAAATATGTCTGCGTTCAAAGAAAAATTGTAAGTTTTGTGAGGGGAGGTTGGTTCGTGCTCCATCCGCCGGCCTTGCTTTGCTCCGTTTTGAAAGCCTTTCGTGTTCCCCTAGGTGACACCTCACTATTATGGAAATAGAGTTTTCGAAAATATGCAATTATTGATAAAAATAGAGTTGTTTTGTAAACGTATTGATATATCAAGTAATTTTTGATTAACTAATGACTGTAACACATCTCGAAGACATGGCAACTCTCTCATATTGGAATTTTGAGGGTCCTTCATAAAATTTTGCCCCAATTTGGTAGATGATCTTTGACCGTTTGTGGATAATGGATCTTGCCAAACCTTCTCCGGAATTTTGAGAATCCTTCTCAAAATTCTGCCCCAGTTTCTTAACTAGTTACTGACCGTCTGACACATGTTGGCCTTGGCTGGACTTACTCCATAATTTTGAGGACCCTCCTCAAAATTCTGCCCCAGTTTCTGATCTTGGGGGAAATGAAAATTTTATTATGATATGATCGAACCCATAAGGCTGCCTACATATCCCCTCTTAAATGGGAATCAGGTCCAGCATAGTTCAATTATATTAGATGAGGAAATGTACATAATCTAAGCATAATATCTCTTGACTGCGTTTGAATTGATTGGTTTTGGCCATATTTCTCCATCCATTTCCACAAGTATGAGTGCTCCTCTTGTTAGCACCCTGTGGATCATGTATGGACCCTTCCAATTGGCAGAGAATTTCCCTTTGGCTTCATCTTGATGCGGGAAAATTTTCTTCAATACCAGCTGCCCTGGGGCGAACTGTCTTGGTTTGACACTTTTGTTGAAAGCCCTGGACATTCTGTTCTGATAAAGTTGGCTGTGACATATTGCATTCATCATCTTTTCATTGATAAGGTCCAATTGATCATAGCGGCCCCTCATCCACTTTGCATTGTTGTGTTCAACTTCCTGTATGATTTTTTAAGAAGGAATCTCTACCTTGGCTGTGATGACAGCCTCGATACCGTAAACCAGCATGTAAGGAGTTGCCCTGGTTGATGTGCGAACTGTGGTGAGATACCCCAATAGGGCAAAGGGTAACTTCTCATGCCACTGTTTGTGATTCTCTACCATTTTCCTTAGTATTTTCTTGATATTTTATTGGCGGCTTCTATGGCTCGATTCATATGAGGTCTATAGGCTGTGGAATTCTTGTGCTTGATTTTGAAAGTTTCACATATAGCTTTCATCAGATCACTGTTGAGATTGGAGGCATTATCAGTAACAATGGATTCAAAGACACCCGAATCGGCAAACAATTCGATCTATGACAAAATTTGCGATGACCTTCTTGGTTACAACTTTGTAAGATGCAGCCTCTACCCATTTGGGTGAAGTAATCAATGGCTACCAGAATAAATGTATGTCCGTTTGATGCAGCGCACTTGATCGGACCAATAACATCTATTCCCTAGGTGGCGAATGGCCAAGGTGAGCTTGTTGCATTGAGCTCATTTGGCGGCACTTTTATCATGTCGGCATGCACTTGACATTGAAAGAATTTGCGGACATACTAAATGCAATCCGTCTCCATGGTAATCCAAAAGTAACCTTCCATGAGTATCTTCTTACCAAGACGAAATCATTCATGTGTGGACCACAGGTCCCAGCATGCACATCCTCGAGTAGCTTAGAAGCTTCCTTTGCGCCAACACATCTTAGTAAAGCCAAATCAGGAGTTCTTTTGTACAAGTTCCCTCCACTGTGGAAGAAGTGATTTGACAATCTCCGGAGCGTGAGTTTCTGTGAGTGATTTGCATGCTCTGGGTATTCTCCTTTTGATAAGTATTCTTTGATGTCATGGAACCAAGTCCTTCCACTGCTTCTTCCTTGACATGAGACAATATGCCGGCTAATTATGGATCCTCACCGGAATGGGATAATGTAGTTCTTATCTGGATGTTTTATCATGGATGACAAAGTGGCCAATGCAACGGCAAACTCATTCTGAATTCCGGGCACATGTCGGAATTTTATATTTCTAAACATCTTTCTCAATTCCTGCACATGGTGCAGATATGGCAATATCTTGGAATTCTCGGTGGCCCACTCTCCTTGTACCTGGTGCACAAGCAAATCTAAATCACCGATCACCAGCAACTCCAGAACGTTCATGTCGACAACCATGTTGAGCCCTAGTATGCAGGCTTCATATTCCGCCATGTTTTTGGTGCAGGGAAATCTGAGTTTAGCAGATACCGGATAATGATGACTCGTTTCTGATACCAAAACTGCTCCAATGCCCACTACTTTTGTGGCTCTGTCAAAGAACATCCTCCAACCATCATATTCTTCGGTAATGTCCTCTCATATGAATGATACTTCTTCATCAGGAAAATACGTTTTCAAAGGTTCGTATTCTCCTCCCATCGGATTTTCAGCAAGGTGATTTACCAATGTTTGTCCTTTGACCGCCTTTTGAGTTACGTAGACAATATCAAATTCACTCAAAAAATATGCCATTTGGCAAACTTTCCAGTCGACATGGGTTTTTGGAATATGTATTTCAGAGGATCCATCCTGAATATGAGGTATGTAGTGTAGGTAGAGATATAATGCCTCAATTTCTAAGCTGTCCAGGTCAAAGCACAACAAGTGCATTCAAGCAGAGAGTATCGCGCTTCGTAAGGTGTGAACTTCTTGCTCAAGTAGTATATGTCTTGCTCCTTCCTTCCTGTCTCGTCATGTTGTCCCAAAACACATCTGAAGGCTCCATGTAATACAAATAAAGAGGGTAGCAAAGGTCATCCTGGTTTTGGTGGGACCAAAACTTGTGGTGTGGACGGTACTCCTTGTTCTTGTCAAAAGCTTTCTGACAATCCGCTTTCCAACTCGTTTCAGCATCTTTCCTCAGCATCTTGAATATGGGTTCATATATGACTGTGGATTGTGCTATGAAGCGACTGATATAGTTGAGACGTCCTAGGAAGCTCATCACAACATTTTTGCTCTTAGGTGGTGGTAACTCCTAAATATCTTTGACTTTAGATGGATCCAGCTCGATCCCTCGCTGACTGACAATGAATCCCAATAATTTTCCTACGGGAACCCCGAATGCACACTTTGCGGGGTTCAATTTCAAATTGTACCTCCTTATCCTGTCAAAGAACTTTCTCAGGTCCGCTATGTAATCTGTGGCCATCTTGGATTTAATAATGACGTCGTCCACATATACCTCTATTTCCTTGTATATCATATCATCGAAAATGGTTGTCATGGCTCTCATGTAAGTGCCCCCAGCGTTCTTCAGACCACATGGAATCATCTTGTAATAGTATACACCCCAAGGTGTAATAAAAGTTGTCTTCTCTGCATCTTCTTCATCCATCAAGATCTGGTGATAACCCGCGAAGCAATCTACAAATGATTGGAGTTTATCCTTGGCGCAGTTATCGATTAGGATATGTATATTTGGCAGTAGGAAGTCATCCTTGGGACTTGCTCAGTTTAAATCCCGATAGTTAACACATACTCTGGCCTTCCCATCCTTCTTCGCTGGCACAATGCTAGCTAACCTGGTTGGATATTCAACCACCCTGAGGACTTTGGCTTTGATCTGCTTAGTAACTTCCTCCTTGATTTTCAGGCTCATGTATAGCTTGAACTTTTTGAGTTTCTATTTTACTGGCGGACACATGGGATTAGTGGGCAACTTGTGAGACACTATGGACGTGCTCAAACCGGTCATGTCATCATATGACCATGAAAAAATGTCCTTATACTCTTTTAGGAAACGGGTGTACTCTTCCTTCTCTGTTGGTGACAAGTGAATGTTGATGCGGGTCTCCTTGACGGTCTCGGCGTCTCCCAAATTTACTGCTTCGGCCTCGTCCAGATTGGACTTAGGCTTATTCTCAAAATTTTCAACCTCCCTGACAATCTCCTCGGGTATCTCATCTTCTTCCTCTGAATCACTATCCTCAAGTTGCATTACCTCATTACATGTCACAGTCACTGGTTCATCAGGAAAAGTAATAATAACTTTGCAGAAAGGAAAAGTGTAAAGATAGTAGTGAATAATAAAGAGCAAATGCATTTGATTAAAACTTGAAAATTTGTCCAGACAAAGCACGGCTCGATGAATCGAGCATTTATTTTGAAACAAGTAAAGCTTGAAACAAAATTACAGGAAATCTTAAATGTCTAGAATGGCTATAGAAGTAAATTCTGCCAAGCTACATAGGGACTCGGCGGGCTCGGGATGGTGTGGCGGTCCAATTCCTGAGAACAACTCCCTTCACCACAGTCTGAATAGTGAGGCCTTCTTCCTCCTCCTTGTCAATTATGGTACTGCAGTCAATGTCCTTATCCTCCAAGAACAAATTTTCAACCCAGCTAGTGCTTCTTCTTCTGCAGTCCCCCATATGGTATCAGCCTAGTGAAAAGCTTGTTCCAAACGTGGCACTGGCTGCTCAAGAGGGTAATACGATCTACGCCATGAAGGAAACCAGTCACTGGTATCCGAGCCTAAAGGTGGTACCATGATTTTTAGTTGTATTGGTTTGGTAATACCTTGGAGGTTCTTTCCCAACCCTTTGCCGGGTCCATATCCAGACCATGCTAGTATGCTTTCTATTTTGTTACTCCACCATTTATGCTTTTCAACGGCATTGACCCATTTAATGTGATGATAGGTTTCCCCTCCTAGCCTTCTTCTATGTCCAATGGCCGGGATGGTTTGACTAGTGTAGATAGGGTTACTTCTATCTCCGTGAATGATTACCTCCTAGCGGGTACATTCAAACTTCACAGCCTGATGTAGTGTGGTAGGCACGGCTCCGGAGGCATGGATCAATGATCGGCCCAACAGAAGATTATGTGAGACTGGTATGTCGAGTACCTGAAATTCAACGTCGAACCAAGTTGGCCCCATCTGTAAGTAAAGGTTGATTTCCCCGATCGTGGCCCTCTAGGACCCATCGAAAGCCTTCACATTCATGATTCCTACCCGTATCTCATGGAAACCTTTGTCCAACCTCTTCAGAGTGTCCAATGGACAAATATTTAGGCTCGAACCTCCATCAACCAAGACCCTGACAATGAACTTGTCTTCAAATTGCACTGTAATATGCAATGCTCGATTGTGATTCAGCCCCTCAGGTGCTAGCTCATCTTCCTGAAAGATGATCTTATGACTTTCTAGTACTTGCCCAACCATATTGGCCATTTTTCCACCAGTGATGTTATTGGGTATATAAGCCTCTCTCAACACTTTCATTAAGGCGTTCTTGTGTGCTTCTGAATTCTGCAATAGTGACAGGATAGATATCTGAGCAGGGACTTTGTTCAGATGGTCAACAACAGAGTACACTTTTGCCTGCACTTTCCTCCACAGGTTATCTGGCCTGGTCTCAATGATAGGCTGCCTAGTAGTGGCCTCCTTACTTGAACCTCCCAGGTGTTCAGGTATATAGACTCTTCCAATTCTAGTTATTCCTTGTGTAGCGTTAGATTCCTCTACCTTGGCCTTCCCTTTCTGTCGAGCCTCGTCAACATAATCCTAGGGTATTGATTTTGAGTTGAATGGTGGTGTGGATGATATTGTCACAATGAAAGGTGTGACCACTTTTACTTCAAATGGAGTGGGGGTGGTTGCGGGCGGATCCACTTCCACCTCGAATGGAATTAATCAATTACCTCAACCTCGATTGGTGATTGAGTATGAACCACAATAGGAGTAAGTGTGACTGCAACCTTAAAGTCATTGCCTTCTTGAATAAGCCCGATCGACCCCTCAAGGTCCCATTCTTCATTTGTCTCTATCACATGTACACCATCACCTCTGTGATCAGGGAGGGGATTGTTACGGACATTAGGTGTGGCTTCCTTTACTTGTTTGACCTTGTTGTCAATTAGCATCTGGATCTTATCGTTCAATGTTCGGCACTCGACAATGGTGTGCCCTTTCGTACCATAATGGTACGCATAAGTTTTGTTCGGATTGACCCATTGGGATGGATTTTCTAATGCCACAGCGGGAACATGAGTGACGTAACCTGCGGCTTTCAACCTTTCATACAGTTGGTTGATGGGCTCAGCAATGGCGATGTATTGTTTGGGCAGTTTGCGGTCGAAGTTGGGTCTTGGTCTTGGATAATTTTGGCGAGTTGGTGGTGATTGGAAGTGGGATGGTTGGGAGTTATAGGTGTGATGGACAACAGCTGGTTGGGAATATCTGGGAGATGAAGGTTGATATGTAGGCGGTGATGCTTGGTATGTGGGTGGAAGTGTTTGATAGGTAAGTGGATTTATTCATCTGTTCTTTGTCCAAAGAGGGCCTGACATTGGCCGCTTTCGACCTCTAACGAGTAGCGTATTCTCGGAATGTCTCAGTAGGTTTCCTCTTAAGATTCTAAATTAAAAGACATCTGGTGCATTCTTTGTGTTGAACCTGAACCGGTCCATGAAATCTGACACCATGCTTACCCAATTGGACCATTTCTTGGGATTTTGGCTGATATACCAAGACAAAGCGTCCCCAGTAAATCTCCTCATAAAGAGCTTCATCCGATCTTTTCATCTTTCCCGACCCCAACAAGCTTGTCACAATATGTCCTTAAATGAACCCTGGGATCACCCGTACCATCGAACATTTCGAACTTGGGAGGTTTGTACCCCTCTGGCAGTTCGACATTCGATTGTATGCACAGATCTTCATAATTCAAACCTTTTATTGCTCTGTCGTCCTCAACACCTTGAACTCGGCTTGTTAACATCTTGAGTTCTTCAGCCATGTTTTTAATGAGCAAGTCCTTCTCGGAGGATTCCGGTGTACATGAGATTGGTTGGGTAAAATGAGGTATAGTTTCCACATATATAGGGTTGCTTTGATGGGTGCCAAGAACTTGGATGTCGTGATGGTCATTGGTGTAGTTTTGGGGATCGGGAATGGGTTGTGGTATGTTTTGGGGAGTGTGGTAAGTGGTGGTTGATGGGTACTGAATTGGTTGATGATGATGTTGCGGTAGAGTTGGTGTTGGCAATGGATTGATATTTTGGGGTGGAGTTGCGTATTGATTTGGTGCGGTAGGATTTTGTGGCTGTTGGTTTTGTGTGTTCTGAGGAGGTGCTGAGTTCTTTGTGTTTTGTTGGTGGATCCCGGGGACATTTAGGGTGAGTGACAAGTTTGCCAAGCTGCGAACCTGCTCAAGTTCTCCTTGCAATTCCGATATCTTTTGTTCCAATCTCAGAACTGGATCATTTGGGGCTGGAGTACTACGGTCAACTAAAGTCTCTACGTTCTCAACATTTTCCTTTCGGATTCCACTTAAGTTGTCCATTTTTTATTTTCCTCTACCTTTTGTGTTGCTTGGACGAGGAGGAGGAGGTGGAGGGCCTCTAGATCTGGTATGATACGTTGATGAGGCCAGTATGAATGAACCAACCTAAGGGAATGGGAATAACAATAAAAATAAGCAAAAACAAAAAGGTAACAAGTCAGTGAGGATCCTGAAACGTTTGCAGTATTTAAACACATATTGTGGAAATATAAATTCGTGTCCTACTTTAGGAACCTCGTTGTGTCCGAGGTAGGCCTAGCGACAAATAAACTTGGAGAACTTTTAATGCCAATAAATGCATCATTTCATAATATAAAAATAGATAAATCCCAAAACGACACTAAGATAATAATAAATAAGTCACTACTGACACTTGGCCTTATTACATTTTTAGGAAAAGCAAGTAAATCTAGCATATTTGGTCCCAGAAGGACCTTCCCCGGATTCAATCTTCCGGACTCCATTATATAGGTCCCCCAGCTCGCGCAGCCCCAGCAGTAAGTAGGCTCTGGCCAAATGTCCTCCTGTAGTTCCTTCAGCGTTCTGACAATTTTCAATCCTCTTTATGACTTTACCTTCCAGCTCCACTATTCCTCGCTCTAGATATTCCAGTTTCCTGTTAGAAGTGATTGCCATCTCTTTCCACTCCTCGATCAACCTTACATTCCTCTCATGTATTTTCCCGGTGCTCATTCTTAGAGTCGTGGACCTTCTTGCGCAGCCTGTTGTACTTGACTTGAGCTTCAGCTTCCTCGTCTATGATTCTGTTCCCTCAACCGGCCCCTGGTGTCACTATTCTTTTCAGATTGTTCTCCAACCAGGCTGGTAGAGAGGCTCGCACCCTGCATGATACCTTTCTGGCTCAACAATGTTCTTATCCACAATTATTTTGCAGTGCCACATGTGCTGAGCTTGGCACTTGTAAGGGACATTGTCATCTTGAAAGTCTACCCTGAAATGACTCATCTTGACAACCCTTGGTACAACCTGTTTTCTACTTGCTTGCCTCATAACTCGCATAGGAACATATGGGTATATCCCTCTCAATCCAATCACCACCAGGTGCGGAGCATCCCTGGACCTGATAATAAATTCGTCAGTTAGGAACCATTCAAACATCCACCGCACCTGTTCCTCGGTTAGATTGTCGAAGAACTCTACCCATTCTTTGGCACTTTCCGGCTGAGCAAATCTGTCTGGAATGTAAGTCATTTGCTTAGGGTGATGGAAGGCAATATGGTCGTTCCAAGCCCTTCGTGGAAATTCTTGGTGATATAGGCCCTTTTGGAAATGCTCAAACAACCATAACTGCAGCAATAAATTACAATCCTCGAAATGCTTGACCCCTCTTTGACAACACTCCAGAGCCATGTAGCTGCCGACTATGATCATGGAGACTATGGTATATGTCTGTCCATTAATCCCTTCCATCAGAGTCTTGGCGACCATGGCCAACCTAGTGTGGATTCTTCCCTTTTTCATTGGGAACACTATCAGGCCTAGGAAGCACACAATGAATACAAACACTCTGCGGTGGATGTGACCCAGAGAAGTGAGAGAGATCTCATCATGGTAAGTACATAAAGACTTGCTATGGCCGTACCTCTCATACAGGTATTTGAAAAGTATGTAAGATTCTTTTAAGCACACTAGGTCGACATTCTTCTTCAGCCCCATCATCTTCAAAAAATCCCTTGCCCATACGGTTTTTTGGTACCAATAGCCCAGGACTATCCCAAATCAATCCCGCAAGCCCTCCAATTTCCTCTAGAAGCAGTGTCATTTCTATGTCGCCGAAACGAAACACAACCTTTTAACTATCCCAGAATAAAGTGGCAGCTTCAATCAATTTGTTGTTTGGCTCAATATCTAGCAAGGAAGGAAGGTTACCTAGGTACTTTCTCACATGTATCTTGTCACTTGAGGAAAGGTCCTCCTACCAATCTAGCAGCAATATTGGGATGTTGCTAACCATACCGAATCTGGGGACCTCGTGTCTCATTTTCTACAAAACAAAAGGGTTAGACCTTACCCCCACCGGACTCAACTATTTATATAGTTATGATCAACATATCGGCATTTAGTTCTCCAAATTAATGCACAAAGCGTGGTTGCGTCTGTTGGGATTATGGAAAACCCGAGGGACTTTGGATAAAGCTTATCTTAAAGGATCATTATGTGGACAATATAACTGATCCGACTAGGTTTGACCATGATGCATGCAAACTTTTAACCAGAGTAAGGTTTCTATGGGATTTTAGACTAGTACCCTCAAGTGGACAACTCGAGGGGAAATGCACGAAACCGCCGACTGCACCGCTAATCGACTGGTTTTACCGCAAATAAGCCTTTTCAAATTTAAGGGTAGTAAATAGGAAGAGAGCAATCACTCATTAAAGCGTTGCTATAGGATTTGATACGCACGAGTGGAATATGATGCGGAGCATGATTTATGCAGCAATTAATAACATGTATTCAAGTATTTACACGTAGGAAAAATAAATAGAGCATTTAAATAATTGAAAGACAGTTACACGAAAAAGAAAACAAAGAGACAAGTCAGTTTCAGGGATAAAGAGCAATAAACGCTTAAAATGGATAGTTAAATTCAAATAAGGGAGAATGGTACGTGATAAAGTATGCTTGGACTAATTTATAAAAAGATAAGTTCGTTATGGTAAGCGCCTAAAGGTATCCCTAACAGAGTTGCCATGCTATCGCGCCCCCTTTTTTCCTCTGCGGAGAAAGTTCGTGTCTCGACATTCATGGGGGTAATAACTCATTTCCTTTTGGGAATTGAGTATTTGAAGAGTCTCCACCTAACGGATTATGGTGCGTTAGGGCACCTAGAGCGATTAACTCTTAGACTAGTTTGCATTACAAGAGATTAGGGTAAGGGCTCGAAATAACCTTGAGGGGAAGGTATTAGGCATCCCTCTCGGTCCACAATGGTGGGTCCTGGCCGAACTTATATTCACGAATTAGCCCATTAACAAATAATGCATGTAAATAGCACGACTCAAACACAAATAAGGGCAATATAGTTAAATAGTATCCTAAGACATGATGTCTAGGTGAATATCAGAACACATGAGATATGCAGTTTTTATTTTTATAAACTCAGAAGTAATGGCCCTATCTGTTTGCCTACTGATCAGAACAACATTAAGTAGCAGAAATAGTTTAGAGCCACTGGATTTTAAAACATCCTATAGGCTTGCCTACACGCTGAACAGCGGTGTGCTGAGAGCATGATAACTACGCTTGACATAGTAAAATAGTGGACAGATTTTAAAACTAACTCTTGAGTCCCTATAGGCATGCTTTCTAATAGTGAATTAAAGTAGTATTTTGAGAGAATTCATTTCATGAAAACAAATCGTTAATTAGACCAACTTCGAAGCAAACTACTCAAGAACTAGATTGACTTATTTAAACTAAACTGATTTTAGATCTAGGCATAGTTTCAGATGTTGTTTCCTATAGGCATTACATATAATTGTTTAAGAGTTGATGTTAGAAACTTATAGGCATGATAACAAATGAAAACATATGTAAACACTCGTTATAACAGAAGTTGAACTGGATCATATCCTATAGGCATGGTATCTACTTGTGAAGTTGATTTTAAGACCTATAAACATGATTTCTATTATTGGAACCACTTGAAACCTGTAGGCATTATTTCTAACATGGTAAGGCAAACATAGCAAATATAACATCCTATAGGTATGGTTTCTACCCATATTACCCCACAAATATATAAATACCCACCCTTTTTCACTAGTTACCCCAATATTCGTTTACAAATTATTACAAACCAAATGAATGAATTACATAAATAGATAAAAAGAAAAAGCTACACAATAGGGAGCCTGAAGCAGGCCCAAATGATTTCCCAAGACCTCCAATAGCCTCAAATGCCAATTTTATAGACAATATCATTGTCTAGGTGCGTCAGAGTTCCCTACGGATCTTAAAGATCTTGGGTAGTGCTCACACCTAAACTTTGTAACAAAATTGAGTAAGTGCAGTGTGGAAGGGCCAACCTCAGTGTGCCAGAGTTCAGAGGGTTCTCGAGAGGATCCCAAGGCAGTACACACACTGGAGGGGGCAGAAGCTAGTGACTTAGGAGTAGAGTGAGAATGGTTGACATAGTTTGAAAGGTTTTAGTGGGAAAATAGTGTTAAAAAGAGATTTGCTTGAAATAGTTTTATAAGAAAACATATAGGGAGTTACTAAATAAGACAATTTAAAAAGGTAAGGTGACTAACAATCAGTCAAACCAAATACAGAACCAGAAAGAGGTTCATCAACACTTCAATACATGGAGTCAAACAGGTGCACACATCCCCTCAAGGGTAATGAGGGTTTGGAGTAGGCATAGGGCATGTAGTAAGAACAGATGCACATAGGTACAAAGTTAGAGGAGCCTTAAAAGGGGTCAAGGTTTTTTAAAGTATAGCATAAACTATAGAGTTAATACAGAATGAATAGGCTTAGGATAGCCAATTACTTCATACAGGAAGGTGCATGCCAGGGATCAGAGAAACATAGTCATATTGGGTCATACTAGAAGTGGATCCAAAAGGGTATATAGCATGCAACAAAGAAGACAGTGAAGTATACATGTTAATTGAAGGTTGAACAACAAAACCATAGATAGAAGCATATTAGAAACATGACAAATTGAAGTAATAGGAGAAGCATATTGTTTTGGGACTTGAATTAAAATTGGAACATATTAGTAAGGGGATAGTAAGCACAAAGTGAAAGAGAAACCAATAGTTAGCCTTGGCTTGCAGCCGGCTGACTTTAGACAGTAGTAAGTAACACAAAAGAGAGCAAAAAGCTTTTAGTGTGAAAGAGAGAATTTTCAAACCAATGTGTTCGTGTTTGTGTCAATGAGAAAGTAGGTATATATAGTAGTTCGAAACTAGGTAAAATAAGGCAAAAATCACAATAGAATAGTAATTATGGAACTCAAACCCAATTAGAGGAAAATCAGTACAAGTATTCCCATAAGTTAAGGGAATTAGTTCAAACGATAAGAACAAGTAATAAATAAGGAAAGAAATCAATGTATAACCAATAGGGAAAAATTTCAAATTCAGTAAGTATAGGTTAAACAATTAGGGCTAAGTTCAGAAAACTTTAATTAAGGAGACAACCAGTAGGAATAAAATACTAATGTAGACAAGGTAAGCAAATCAATAAATTTGAATAGAAAGAGTAGGAATCGAAGGTTTAAAGGAAGGTCTTCCAATCAAACCATGAAATAGGGAACCCAAAATCAATCAAAGAGAAAGTCATGATTCAGTGTTCAACATATAAATAGAGTAAGATAAGAACAACCAGACATAGAAAACACTAAGGTTAAAAACACTAATAGAAAGAAGCAAGTCTTGAATAGTCAAGATGGATACAAGCACATAGAAGTGATATAAGTTAGGCTAAAAAACTCAGTAGGAACACATTCGAGGCAAGATAGTCACAGAAACTCAAACAAGAAACGATCAGTCATGCTAATACACAGAACCAAATGAAAAAACCTAGAAAATGAGGGTTTTCAACATAGACAAGTTGAAGAGGTAGTAAAATCATAGAATCAGTCAAAAATATGCAAGAAATAGAAGTTTAAACACAAAGAATCAGCTAAACAAAATTTTAAAATAAATTCTGAAACCCTAAATTTTAGAAGAAGGTGAAAAACACTTGAAATTAACGATTCTTGCAAAAGAGTTCTAAGGACAGTGTAAAACATTAAAGAAACAAACTCAAATCGTCTTAGATCTATATAGATCTAAGAGATATAAGAAGAAATTAAGGTTTTAGAAGAAACCCATAGAGAGATGAAAGAACTTGTCTAGAATCATAAAGAATCGTAACAGATACAACATGATTTTGCTCAAAATCACATTGGAGTAGCCAAGAACAGACAAGTGACGAAACCTAGATGCAAGTAGGCATGGCCCTGGGCCCTTGAAGACCTTAGAGAAGGCAGGCATGGCATGAGAGAAGCCATTGAAGGCTTAGGAGACGATGAGAGGTCACTGGAGATGACCGGAGAAGAGAGGTCGGCGGTTGAAGGGCTAAGGTTTGGTTGAGAGTTACTGAGAGAAGAGAGGATCTTAGGGCGATGGATTTGGAAAAATGGTTAGGGTTGGGGGTCGTTTGGAATAAAAAAGGCAAGAATGCACGAGGGCCGTTGATATAAAATATCAACGACCAAGATTTGATAGGTTTTGGGTCGGGTAAGGCTAATTAGGGCCTGGGTCGGGTTATTTAATCCGGAATTGGGCTGGGGTGTTGGGTTTAATTAAGGCTAAAATTGAAATGCAATTTAGCTAGATTTTAAATAGCCAATTTATCCCCATATAATTTATAATAAATAACAGATAATTCCTAGAAAATAATTTTGTGTACTGAAATGAAATAAAATATATATATTTAACATTTAAACAAAAATGTAATAATATTGTATTTATATGCAAATTAGCTTTAGAAATGCAAAATTATAATTATAAAAATGCATTAAAAATAATTTAACAATATTTTGGCATAAATATAGAATTTAGATGACTAAATTACCACAATAATAATTTGAGGGGTAATTATCGGGGATTTTATGAGTAAAAGAGGAGGAAATAAATCAATTTAAAATCTTTAAAATTATAGAAAAATTAAAAAACGTTGTGAATGCATATATATTCTATTTTGAAAGTATTTATTCATATTAAAAATATATAGGAAAAAATTAGGTATCAACAGGTTGCATTCCGCAGCGAGCCTTACGACTATTTATAGATTATGGGTTGGGCTACACGCCGCAGCGATATGGCGCTTGGGCTGAAGGAGCCCCTCCGGAGTCTGTACACTCCCAGTGAGTGCATGTACCTATTATTTGTGGGTACTCAGGCTGAGGGCCGAGTGATTGAGCTGTTGAGATAGTTGAGTGATAGTAGCCTTGTGAGGCTGTACTTGTCTTCAATTGTTGTTGCACTTAGTTGTTACCTGATAGTGTTGTGAAATTTCTGAAAGATTTTATATCTGGTTTACTTGATCTTGAACAGTAATAAACTGATTTGACTTGAATTTCTAGATTGAAATCATGCCTATTCTTTACTGAATTACTAAATGAATTGTATTTGTATAGCTTGTCACTACTTCTCAGTTCCTTATTTATTCCTGTTACTTACTGAGTTGGAAGTACTCACGTTACTCCCTGCACCTTGTGTACAAATTCAGGAGTGACCGGACACTGAGGTCATTGAGCTCGTGCATAGTCGATTTTCAAAGATTTATGAGGTAGCTGCTGGCGTTCGCAGACCTTGTGCTACTTCTTTATTATCTATCTTTTCAGTATTGATATTTAGACGCAGATTATTGTAAGCACTATCTTTAGATTGAAAGTTTAGTTGCTCATGACTTGGTGATACCCCGATGTTTAGGGCTACTTTTTCGCATTTGTATTTTGGGTTTAACTTCTATTTTTATTAAAACTCTGTTATGAAAAAGCTTTTGATTTACCTTTTTGTAAGATATCGAAGTGTTTTGAAAGTGTCGGCTTGCCTAGTACCGCGATATGCACCATCACAATAGGTTCGGGTTTTGGGTCGTGACAAGTTAGTATCAGACCCTAGGTTACATATGTCTCACGAGTCATAAGCAGTTTTAGTAGAGTCTTGCGGATCGGTACGAAGACGACTGTACTTATCTTCGAGAGGCTGTAGAACTCTTAGGAAACTTCACATTATTGAATTCTTATCATGCAAATCCGTTGAAGCTGGTAACTAAACTTCTATTATTCTATTTTATCATAGATGGTAAGGACATGTGCTACCGGGCAGGATGGACAGCCACCAGTACCACCAGTCAAGGTCGCGGGAGGCTGAGGTCGCAATAGAGACTGTGGTAGGGGTAGGGGTGCATCCCGCACAACAGCTAGGGCAGCACCTGCAGATCCACCAGTTGCCCTAGTTCAGGATCAGGTCCTAGTTGTAGATGCACTAGCGGTACCTGATCCTAAACTGGGGCACCAGTCTTGCTCAGGCGGTCTTCCGTCCGTAGTATCCACTTCTCAGTCTGGGGGAGGCACCTAGAATCCCACCGCCTGTACACCCGAGCAGGTGATGCAGGGACATCAGACACCAGGGGTACAACCAGCCCAACCAGTGGCAACTGCTCAGGCCCATATGGTTCCTGCTATGACGGATGATGAGTAGCAGAGACTAGAGAGGTTAGGTAGACTTTAGCCTCCATCTTTTAGCTGGGTAGAGTCGGAGGATTCCCAGGGTTTCTTGGACCGATGTTAGAGGATTCTCTGTAAAGTAGGTATTCTGGAGACTAGTGGATTCTCATTCACTACTTTTCAGTTCACTAGAGCTTCCCTCACCTGGTGGGAGGCTAATGAGAGGTATAGGCCGAATGGCATAGCCCCACTTACATGGCAAGAGTTTTCTATTCTCTTCTTTGAGAAGTATGTACCGTAGTCTCGTAAAGAGGAGCTACGCAGACAGTTCGAGCAGTTGCGTCAGGATGATATGACTGTGATGCAGTACCAGATGAGATTTTTTGAGTTAGCCCATCATGCTATTTGGTTGGTCCCAACGGACAGGGAGAGGATCAATAGATTCGTTGATGGCCTCACATACCAGCTGCAGATACTTATGAATAGAGCGAGGATGTCTGGTGATACTTTTGAGAAGGGGGTTGACATTGCTCGGGAGATAGAGTCTATCCGCTGCCAGGTGCGAGTTGAGATGGTCTAGTTTTAGTGGTATTCCTTCTAGAGGTCAGTTCCACCACGGAAGGGGTCGTCCCTACAAATGATGTTTAGCTTAAAGCACATATATTTCTATGTATATCGCCTCATATTTTACTTTTTTTGAATGAATTTGGGATGTTAAATGTGATGATATATATTAATTTCAAGTGTTTTATGTGTAGGAATGATTCGGGAGCAATTGGGGGCAAAACGTACAAAATTAGAACCAAAACGAACAAAACCGGGAAACTTGCAAATTTGGGCGCCACAGGCATTGCCTTGGGCCACCTGTGGTGCTGGAGGCAGTAGCTGAATTTTGAGCAGCGCCCTGGTGGGCACCTGGCGCTACCTAGGGCGCCGGTGATGTGATTTAGTCCTATTTTGCCCGGGACACGATTTATTAGGCCCTAGACCTACCCAACACATATAAAAGCAAGACTAAACCTATTTTTGAGGAGAGAGACGCCACTTTGGAGGAAACATACCCACGAGAAACATCCGGAGCAAGAACATCTCAGATTTATTCGTCTTTTCTAGTATTTTCAATTATTCAAAACTTATGCAATTGTTTGCTAGTATCATGGGTGGCTAAAACCCCATTGTTCTAGGGTTGTGATTTAGCCATGAATATTGTTGTTTAACGTTGACTCAAACTTGATTACAATTCACTAATACATATTTGTTTCTTCAATTCTGTGATTAATTGCTTAATTGTCTGGCCAGCAGTTAGGTTCTATTTACTATTTATGCTATGCTGGGGAAAGTCGTGTTTAGATTAGAGAAGAATTGAAGAGAGCATGATCTTAACCCTCAGGGGGTGGATTTGTGGTTAGGATAAGAATATACCTAGTCATCGTGCTTAATTAAATATCATAATCTTAATGCGTTCTTAATAGTTTGATTCATAGGAATATAGGCATTAATCTATTTTGAATAGGCGAGTAGTACTTCGGGAGAAGGCTATGAGAGCAATTATCGATTAATTAGCAATTATGAGTGAATTTTATGAGAGAGAGAGTTAACTAGAACACAATAGGATTGGTGAATCGATCACAACCCTGGAATATTTGTCTCTGTTGAATACTAATAATCAGTTTACTGCTTGATAACTTAGTTATTACTTCAAATTGTAGTTTAGTATAATCACATTCTTGAACTCGAATTTAGTTTGATTGAATAACAATATTGGTGAGTTAGTGGGTTGTTAATATAAGTCTCTGTGGGTTCAACACTCGACTTATCATTTTATTACTAGTACGACCACGTATACTTGTGTGTGCATTTGGAAGCAATAACAAGCATGCTCAGACGACTTGCCCAGTTTACTGTGGTGCATTATCTGGCCATGGTTCTCACAGTACTCAATATGGTCGCTCATCTCTCAGTGCCCTCCCAGCTCAGAGTTCGTCCCGTTCTCCATCTGTACAGGGCTCGTCTATGCCGGGTTCTTCTACCAGCTATCCCGGTGCTCGGGGCTCCCTTAAGTCCCCACCAGCACTGGGGAATTACTATGAGTGTGGAGAGTTTGGTCACATCAGGAGGCAATGTCCCCGCCTTACGGGAGGTTCATCTCAGTAGAGGAGTCAACCTTCGACTTCAGTAACAGTTACTTCATCGCTCGCTCAGCTAGCTCGGGGTGGAGCTCACTCAGCTAGGGTTGCCCTAGAGGGGGAGGCCAATTAGGTGGCGGTCAGGCCCATTTCTATGCACTCCCTTCCAGGATAGATGTTATTACTTCAGACACAGTGATCACATGTATTGTCTTTGTATGTCACCGAGATGCTTTTGTATTATTTGACCCTGGCTCCACCTATTCATATGTATCCTTGTATTTTGCTCATTATTTGGATATGCCCCGTGAGTTTATAACTTTATCTGTTCAGGTATCTACTTCGGTGTGCAATACTATTACTTTGGACCATGTGTATTGGTAGTATGTAGTGACTATTGGGGGATTGGAGACTAGAGTTGACCTTTTGCTGCTTAGTATGGCTGATTTTGACGTGATATTGGGTATGGATTGGTTGTCTCCCTTTCATGATATTTTAGACTTCCAAGTTAAGACCGTAATATTGGTGATGCTGGGGTTGCCTCGGATTGAGTGGCGAGGTTCTTTAGATTATGTCCCCAGTAGAGTGATCTCGTACTTGAAGGCCCAGTGGATGGTTGGGAATGGTTGTCTATCTTATCTAGCTTTTGTGAGGGATGTTAGTGTCGAGACCCCTACTATTAATTCTATTCCGGTGGTGCGAGATTTTTCGAATGTGATTCCTATAGACATATCAAGCATGCCGCCGAACATGGATATTGACTTCAGTATTAATTTGGTATCGGGCACTCAGTCCATTTCTATCCCATTGTACCGTATGGCACCGACTGAGTTGAAGGAGTTAAAGGAGCAGCTTTAGGAGATCCTTGAGAAGGGGTTTATTATGCCTAGTATGTCACCTTAGGGTGTACTGGTCCTGTTTGTAAAGAAAAATGATGGTTCCATAACAATGTGCATTGATTATAAATAGTTGAACAAAGTCACAATCAAGAACAAACATCCTTTGCCGTGTATTGACAATCTATTTGACCAGCTTCATGGAGCGAGGGTGTTATCCAAGATTGATTTGAGGTCAGGGTATCACCAGTTGAAGATTCGGGACTTGAATATTCTAAAGACAACATTCAGGACCTGTTATGGTATTATGAGTTCCTCATGATGTCTTTTGGGGTGACCAATGCCCCGGCAGTGTTGATGCATCTGATGAATAGCATGTTTCAGCCATATCACGACTCGTTTGTTATTGTATTCATTGATGATATTCTGGTGTACTCTCGTAGCAAGGAGGAGCATGCCCAGCATTTGCGGATTGTGTTACAGCGGTTAGGGGCGGAGAAGCTTTATTCTAAGTTCTCCAAGTGAGTTTTGGCTCAGTTTAGCGTCGTTCTTGAGAACATGTTGTCCAGTGAGTATATTTAGGTGGAGCCGAAGAAGATAAAGGCGGTTTAGAGTTGGACCAGGTCGTCCTCAGCTACAGAGATTCGAAGCTTTCTTGGTTTGGGTGGTTATTACCATCAGTTCGTGCAAGGTTTCTCATCTATTGCATCACCTTTGACTAAATTGACCCAAAAGGGTGCTCCTTTCAGGTGGTCAGATGAGTGTGAGGCGAGTTTCAGAAGCTCAAGACTGCCTTGACCACAGCTCCAGTTCTAGACCTGCCATCAGCTTTTAGTTCATATACAATATATTGTAATGCTTCTCGGATTGTTATTGGGTATGTTTTGGCGCATGAGGGTAGGGATATTGCTTATGCTTTGCGCCAATTGAAGCCCCATGAGAAGAACTACCCTACTCATAATTTGGAGTTGGCTGTCATTGTTCACGCGTTGAAAATTTGGAGGCACTATCTCTATGGTGTGTCTTGTGAGGTATTTACTGATCATCCCAGCCTCCAGCACTTATTAAAATAGAAGGATCTCAATTTGAGGCAGCGAACATGGTTGGAGATGCTAAAGGACTATGATATTACTATTCTATCTCATCCGGGGAAGGCCAATATGGTGATCGATGCCTTGAGTAGAAGATATACCAGGATTTGATTCTTGAGGAGGCCCACAACTCGTGGTATTCTATCCATCCGGGTGCCGCAAAGATGTTCCAGGATTTGAGATAGCACTATTGGTGGCGGATAATGAAGAAGGATATAGTTGGGTTTTGTTTACCGTAAAAATGGTAATAACAATTAAATTTGTAAATGAGATTCTAAAAATATGTGATCTATTTTTATGCTAATTGTTAGAGTAGTTGATGCTAAGAGTATGAAGTTTAATGAAGAGATACAAGCTAAAACGGGGCAGTAATCAAACCCAGGGGCTTGCCGCTTGAGCCTCGGACTGGTCGATGAAGGAGCCTTGGGTCCGGCATCAGGCTTGATCTCAAGCTATTGGGGGTAGTCGGGGATGGGATAACAGTTGAGATATGATCAAACAAGGCTCTTTATGGCCAATACCAAGCAATGAATGAAGAACAAGTATGAAAGCAATAAACGCTAAGAGTGACCTCGAGCTAGTAGGAACGAGCAAGTTAGAGAGAAGAAAGAGAGAGAGATATTATTGATCCTGTGGAGAATAGTTGGAGCAACATCTGCCCTTTTACAAATAGCGTGGGTTCCCCTTATATAGGAGGGGAATCCGGTTATAGTACAACATGCATTAATTGTAAAGTATGGAGATGGGATGGCTAGACGTGACGCTTCGGCATAGGCTCTGGATAGGCCGGCTCTGTCAGACTTAGACGTGTGTCTTGGGAACTTCCCCTTTTTCTCTAGCCTCGACCTTTGTCTTCTTTGAGTCGGGCCTCGACAAGCCTCGATGGAGGGGACTCGGTCGTAGATCCATGTCATCTGGGTCTCGAGGTATTCTTCAGAAGTGGCTTGATAGCGAGAAATTAAGTCCTCTGATTTCGCCGCATGTAGATAGTCTCCGTGTTTTCCAGAACGAAGCGATGGGAAATGATTCTAACACCTAACTCCACGAGCTTTTCACGGTGATGCCATACCAAAGATGCAACCTGTGGCGCGAGCTTTTGCGGCAACCGGGGTGTCCCATGGACTTGTGTATTTGACACCATTCAACGCACTATCGATTCTAGTTCTTAAAGATGAATGCACTGCCATTGATTCGGTTCTTCAAGAACACAGTAATTGCGTCCACCGATCAATCTTCTAAAGCCTCGATGACTGTGTCATTACCTCCTATAAATGGGGGCATTTTGGCGTTGTTTTTCTTTCAAAGTGCCTTCATTAGCCCATTTTCCGATTTCTTCTTATCATCTTCCTTTATGCTTGAGCATTATTCTTGGGGCTCGTGGCCTCAAAGCCGTTCGGTAGGGCTCTCGTAGGCAGTGTTGCGGCCTTTTTCCGGAGCTTCCCTTTGTCGAGCACAACCATGCCACCCTATCGCTGTTGTGGTTGCTATTACGTCTGCAGTTGCTGCCCTTGTTTGCCCAAGATGATGACATACGGGGGTCAACTTTCCTTGCTCGCTAAAAGCTCTTTGGATTGTGTACCGCTGATCAAAAGGGGGCTCAGATTATACACCGTTGCTCACCTTCATACCCCGGCTTGACGTGGTGCTCTGCCCCGAGCTGGTAGCTTGCACGGCTAGATGTTCCAAGAAGTGGACTCTAAGTAGCAGTGCAAGCGTCACCGAGGCTCGCCCGGTCTGCTGTCTCTCCGAGGTTCTCTTGGCCAGCGAGGTTCCTCGACCTTCGGAGAGCTATGGCATTTTTTCATCCCTCCTTGCTTCTGGCCCTATCCTTTGGGGATATCAGTGTGGAAGGTCGGGATGAGGCTTCTGAATATGTATGCCCGGAGGCGCCTGTTGCAGGACGTGGACCTTCGAAGGTAGACCGGGTTCTCGGGTTTCATCACATGTACATCCTTCCATTCCTCCATTTTTGTGTAGAGATCCTCTGTAGGCTTTTGTAATTGTATGTAAGGACCCTTCGAGGGCTGTTGTACATGGATATTTATGAATACAAAAATATTTCCTTGATTTCTGTTTTCAATTCTTGCCCTATTACTGTATGTTCTCATGCGCTTCGAGGCCTTTGAATGTTTTCCTTTGTTGTTAATCGCTGACATCTAACTTGGACGCGAGCGTTCTTTTCGATCCTCTACCGATTGACAGACTCTTTTTCGAGCCCATCAACGTACCTCGGACCAAGCCTAAATTGATTTGATAAACTCGGGCTGTCGGGCCCTTTGAGTTGCCTGGAGATAGTACGCTTAGTTTTGGAGCTTTCGACAGTGGTAGCCTGAGCGAAGGTCAGCTTCGGGTACCCGGGGGTCTGCTTTGAACTTGATGCAGATAAACTTTTAAAGCGTAGTGGATAGACTTCCGCTGAGGGTCGCCTATACTTAGGCGATGCCTCGAGCCCTCCTAGAGCCTTCATGACCGGAGATTCGCATGCTTATTTTTCTTTTTAGAAAGGAAAACCATGAGATCGGGTACCACATCGAGTTCTATGATGGCGTTAAAAGCTCTCTAAAGCCTAACTTCTTTTTTGGTGGAGATCCTCTAAGTCGGGCATTACCTCAAGACTGGAGATGATATAGTTGACTCCTTGAGGCCTAACTTCATGTCGATGGATGCATCTGGGGTCGGGTACCACCCTAGGATTTGTACCGAGGTCGTAGGCCTCCCGGTGCTTACTCTGGATAGGTGAATCATTGCTATTTCCCACATATATGTGGGGTGGCTTTTGCTTCTTTGGGAGATCTTATTATTTTGGATAGTTATCCTCCGCCTTGGCATCGGGTCCTTCATCTCTTCAGGCGTAAAAAGGGTTCGCGTACGTCCTTTCTTTAGTCTGTCAATTCTACCATAGCATGGCAGCTACTTCGGGGACGGCCCGGTAGGGAGGGGAGAGTTCCACTACCAGTGGGGAGGGGACGACCCGGTGGATCCATGGGAGTTCACTCTAAAGACTGTGTCTTTGATAAAAGAGGAACATCTGGAGATGGTGAGGAGATACTGCAGATGAAGCGAGGGGATAACGTTGCAGGTGCTTTCCCCGAATGAGAGTATTACGGACTCTGCTAATGGATTCTTGAACGTATACCTATATCCTTTCGCATTTGGCCCCCTTGATAGGGTCGTGCTTGGTTTTTACTTGAATTATCGGGTTATTATGGTGCAGATACATCCGTCGTTCTGGCGAGCGGTGTAGATGATGAGGTTCTTTGCGAAGAAAGCTCGGCTTGAATTCACGCTTAGCCACCTCGTCAGACTGTACCGGCCCTTTCATGACCGAGGCCTATTAACCTTGTGGTGCCGGTCGTCCATGCCCTTTGTTTTCAATGATGAGGAAGATGGGGATCAAGAGTGGGTCAGTCGATTCGTCCGAATTCGGACAGCTGACATTGTCCCCGTGGAGCTCATGCCATTTTCCGAGGGATGGAATTACGCACGTGAGTGGAGTGCCACATGCTTCTTTAGATTTTCTTATAGTGAAAACCAGTTGAGTAGTTGTGTCTCCTTCCTTTTACAGCAACTTCATGGATGCCGGGCAAAGTTCTCGATCTGCCCGACTAGGCTGAAGTTGGCGACCCATTCGACTTGTGATGAGCGTAGGTGGCGAGCTGTGTCCGTGACAGATGGAAAGTGAAATACTAAGTTATGCACGTACGCTGCTCCTACCCAGGTCTTCGTATATTTGAGATGACATTTTCCTGTTTCTTTTGTACCGGCTCTACCGTTGCAGGTATCGGGTGGTTCCTTGGGGCAAGGCTGTGCTCCTCCGGAGAGGGGAAGGGTGGTGGAGCTTTTAACGGGGGCTCAACGGGCATGTGTCTTCGAGGAGAGGACATCGCCCGATCCTGCTATTCTCGGAGTGTTTGGTTTTAGAAAGGTGGTTCCTCCAAGTGAATATGCTTCGCCCGAGGTTGGTTCTTCCGGGGCCGAAGGGGCAAGTCCAATAGAAGTGTGCTTCGCCTTCAAAGAAGTCTGCCGGCTTCACTTCATGGTGAGTTTCGGCGCAGTCCTTCTGTATTTCGCGTCTTCTTTTATCAAATTTTTCTTTTTTAGGCCTTTGATAGGCTCAGGTCTGAGCTGCTCCATCATGGGCCGGGCTTCGGAAAGCTCAGGATAAGGGTGAGTCCCTTAGGCGCCTTAGCGAGGAAAAGGAGGTTGAATTGGTGCACTAGTGATATGAGGCATATCGGAGCTCGAATTACGAGAGCTATTTGATGGAGCAGGTAACCTTTCGTAGTACGCGCTTCGCTTTTTTTGACCCTTAAGGTTAATCCTTTTTCCTATCTTAGCTATAGAAAAAGACGGAGGCTTTGGAGTACCTTAAGGGCGAAGCCGACCGAGTTAGGAATGCTTGCGGTGAACTGAGGGCTCAGGTGCAGGGTCAAGCTTTAGAGGAGAGGGGCGCCTTGACCAAGGTTCCTGCCTTCGAGGCCCAACTCTTCTTGGATTGTGACAATGCTACAGTTCAAGCAGATATGATCGCGAAGCTCGACTCCGATCTATCGAAGGTCAAGGCTGAGATAATCGATGCCCGGGATGAAGCAGCATCACATCGGACCAAGGCTGATTAAGAGATGACGATTCATATGAAGGATGCTACTGATGCCCAAGCTCAGTTGAAACGGGCCCTCGATCGTGAGAAGAGGATCGAGGAATACGTTCGTTGCAGATCCCGAAGAGATGTACTCAAAGATATTGGTGCTAGGGGTTTCGTTCTCTCGGAGGAGTTAGCCCCAGCAAGGGCGGACGAGCGCGATACTCGGTCACCTCTTGTTGACGTCACGGAGAGCGAATCTAGGGCTAGGAGGCTATAGCCGTCTGGAGTAGAGCGTAGATTTTGCTGCTTTTCAATTTTGTATTTGATATCTTCAGAGCATGTTTTTATATGGAGAGCATGCCTTTCACGTATGTAAATAGGAGAAAACTTGAAGATTTATCTCTTTTGTATCTCTTTCTGCATTGCTTTTGACTAGGCGGGCTTGTTTTAGTGTCTGGCAGGAGCCCTGTGGATATGGAGCTCACTAGATAGGCCCGAAGGCTCTTCAGTGCGATTTTTGACGCGAGTAGGCGTCAGGTCCTATGTGCTTCGCCCAATTGTTTAGGCCTAATCTCTGAGTCAGGCTTTTACTCGAGCTTACCTGACCTCCAATCTCATGTGCCTGCATGGGCGCATGATAATTGTTCTTATTCCTTGCCCTTGGGCATTTGTTGTTTTAACTATTTTGGGTTCAGTCTCCGAGTCGCGTTGCGACTCGAGCTTTAATTGACCCTCAAGTTTTTTCGTGCCTGCATGGGCGAATGACGATGGCTCTTGCGCTTCAGGTCGAAGCGACCTTTTGAGTGTGTGGCCCAGAGGCTTGTTTGGCTGGCGACAACGACACTTATGTTGATCCCTTAGGCATTTGAAGTTAACTATTTTGGACCCGGTCTCCGAATCGGGTTACCACTCGAGCTCATTTTAATCCTCAAGTTTTCAATTTTCAAGCTGGTGACAGTGGCTCTTACGCTGTTTGGTCGTTGAGACCTTTTAGTGTGCGGCCCAGAGGCTCGTTTGGCTGGCGACAATGGCTCTTACACTTTTTCCCGTGGGCATTTTGTAGGCTTTGTTTTCCTCTCGTTAAGGTTTTTTTGAAATGATTTTTCCTGACCCATCTTTAGTTCGGGAAGAACCTCGATTTCAAGTCGTTAGCAGCAATGTTCGAGCACTTCAGAAGGTTCTTAGCTCGTAGGCTGAGTAGCTCGAAGCCTTGTGATATGGAGCTAACATGGTCGAAGCTCGTTTGCCTGTTGAGGGAATCATGTTCTAATTGGTTCTTTTTTAAGTATATTCGAAGTAATGGCCTGCGATTTTGTTAGCGACAGTCGGGCATCCCCGAGTCGCGTTAATTTGGCTGGTGCAGCCGTTTTGACTATAGTCATATGTGTTTGGTCGGAGCCATTTTTGATCCCGAGTGATAGTTTAGGCGTCTACACGGAGGGTATGCCCTTTCGGGATTCTTACAAATGCAACATATGGCCTAAATTTTGGGATTGAGTTTTATTCCTGTAGTAAGGACTTACAAAATTTTCATGTCTGTTAAGGTCTTATAGTTTGTCATGCCTGTTGAGGTCTTATAGTTTGTCATGCATGTTGAGATCTTACAGTTTGTCATGCCTGCTGAGGTCTTACGGTTTTTGTTGTTATGTAGAATAGATCTGGTTATACCGAGTCTGCCCGCTCGGGGTCTTACGGCCTCGGGTTTTCCAGTGTCAGCAATTGGTGATAGTCTCCGAGTCATCGAGTATTCTTAGGCTTGAAGGTCGTTATTCGTGAGCTCGGAGTTACCTTGTTGGGGCTTCATGAGCCTGGAGTTCCAACCCTGGGGTCGTGCGGGTGCCAAATTGTTGACGCTAAGTCTCTGAGTATTTCAGGATGCATTTGGTAGAGAGATCCCTGCTGTGAGCATGTTGAAATTTCCTTTTTGGAGTATGAGATACTGAAAGATATTCTTTTATTTCTTGGCGTAAATACATATCGTTTCATTATTGTGAGCTCGAACTGCGCGTGCACGGCTCCTTGGACCGTTCGGTCCTGTACGTGATTCCTTATTGAAACTCAGCCTGTCGTTCCCCGGCCCTTTCGAGCGGACGGCGCCTTCAAGGGGGGTGTCCTTTATTGTTTGATTGCAGAAGAAGGTATGTGATCTTGTCGGATCCTCCTCAGGGGGTACGTTGCTCTGCTAAGAACCTTGCTAGCGAGACTCTCTCTGGGTCGGAAGTCCGGTCGAGGGGAAAGAGCGCAGGGGGTTTTGTTAAGGCCTTGAGGTCTCTGGGTAGAGTTAGAACTTCCGAATGCCCTGGCCGGGTGTTTGCATAAAGGTTAGTGAAAAATAAAGATAGAGGGAGGTAGTTTTTCTTTACTGCGGGATGTGCGGGCGATGTTCCGAGGTTTGATATGTTCCTGTTATTTTGGGGTGTTGACTCTAGTACAGCCCTTCACTGTGTTTAATCGAGCTTGGCTAAAGATGTGGTTTGTTTACCTTTTGACTCTTTCGAGAGTGGAGATATTGGTGCCGGCGATGCGTCACGTGATGCGGAATTTCCCCTTGTTGCGTAATGCTTCCTACCGGCGGTGTGGGCACGGTCTTGTCTTCGGGCGATGCGCCCGTGGTCGTCTGAATAAGGCGCCCATGCCTTGCGCCTCCTTTGATGATATAGAACTTGGCGTTCAGGTCTGGGCCAGTCATGTTGTACTAAGAGAATGGTCTTTCTCCTTGTCATAGCGATCGCAGTTTGGAATCTGTCAAAGATTTGAGAGGTGGTTGTGTTTTGACCCGGCAGTCCGAGCTTCCCCATCATCCTCGGCCCGACAGTGCTGATCAAGACACCTCCACTCATGTGCACAAGTTTTATTTAAAATGGATCGAGTGAGGAAGAGGGTTACCAGCGCGTCATTGTGAGGTCGAGACGAGGTCTCGGTACCCTCTTTGCTGAATGTAAGGGTGTCCTTGGGGGTATATCCCCAGATCTGCCTTTCTCCGGTGATAAGAAATTTTGCTCTCCCTTTTACAAGTTCTTGGAAAGGGTCGTCGCTTATCCATTATCGTGGTAATGCGCTACAGCCCATTTGTTTTGTTCCTCCTGGTCGCCTTCCATACTGGGGACTGAACTTGAATTCGGTCGCTCATCAGTTCTCGGCGGTGATTTTTATTGAGCGGCTTGGTGTCTTTCCTTTGGAGCTGGTGGCTATCTTCCGCCCTGCGGTCGCACTTGCTATGTAGTTCCCGCACCAGGCTGTGATTCTTTTGAGAGGAATTCGACCGAATTCGTCTGAGCCATTTGACGTCCCTAGTTTTGCCTACGGCGAACACGATGTTTCATATATCGATGTGGAAATTGTACTCTGATGGGCGAGGCGCCCTTGCAGGCCATGCATCCTCGTCGAATCTGGCTTTGTTAACGATTCCTTAAGGATATTGTCCTCGGTCCATTCTTCGATCGTTGCGAGGTAGATTGCATCTCGGGCCGTTCTTCCCGTCTACGGTGCACGGGTGGTACCTCCCTCTATTTGGCACTGGTTTCTTTGACAGGAGCCTGTTTTGGTATACTGAGCCCGAGGAGGCTCCTGGATGGTCAGCCACGACCCTGATTTGCGACTGATGCCGGGTATGGGCATCCGACCAGGTCTTGGCTAAGTACCTGATCAAGTTTTGTTTGAACTGCCCTGAAATCGTCGGGCTTGGTTTGTTTAGGATTTGAGTGAAGGCCTGTATTGCCCAGTCATCCGAGACCGGGGGTAATCTCGTTCGTTCCATCAGGGAATGAGGTGCGAATTCCCGTGGTGTTTCATTCTCCCTTTGTTTGGCCTTGGATGTGTTGGCCTCTCACGTCGTTGCTTCGATAGTATCGGCGTGTGTCTTTATGGAGGAATCTGCTAGCATGGTAAGCGAGTTTATAGGGTCGGACGATAGGTTATGACGACACATCATGGTTCCTTTCGAGAGTGTTTCCCCGAACCTCTTTAATAAGGCAGGCTCGATCTCATCATCTTTTGGGTCATTGCCTTTTTCCGCGCACGTATAGGCAGTAACGTGTTCATTAGGGTTGGTGGTACCGTTGTACGTAGGGAGTTCCGGCATTTTGAATTTCTTTGGAATGGGCTTTGGGGCCGCTTACTCGGGGGACGGCCTTTGTATGAACTTCTTTGCGTCCACGCCCTTGAGGACCGGGGGCGCACCCGAATTTGTTCAACCATGGAATTGTAAGTCTCGACCTTTTTATCATTGGCTACTATCATTTTCTCACCCGATTTGACCCTTTTGGTGAGGTACTCAAGGATCATTACTATGGAAGGGTCGACTACTGACCAGTTATTGCTTGATCTCTCTGGTACTTGTTCGGTGGGGGAGCTGTTTTCGGCATTTCTGTGCTGGGAGTCTTCGGATGGCTTTATAACTGGGTGATGGCCAATTGTTGTTCCTGCAACATTTCAAAAATAACATAAAAACTAACTTCTTGTTCTTCCCGGGCTGGGGTTTTTTGGGCTTCCTATCGGTCGCTATGCCGTATGCTTCTGTCGGTATGTGAGGTTCCGTAGACCTGTTGTGCGTCCTGTGAATCCGCATCCACTAGAATCGGTTTGGATGCATTATCATGGTTCTATGGTTGCGTTCCGGTAGCCGGAACAGCCACGCCGGTTTCTCCGTGGTTTTTGAGGTTGTCATTCTCGATTCTGTTTACTGAGCCAGACATTTTGACCTGAAATCAAGAGATCATGGGCAAGAAAAAGTGTGAAAGATAACTTACATTTCTGCAATGAAACCAGCAAGAAAATAATCACTATTATTTTTGGCCCCACGGTGGGCGCCAAACTATTTACCGTGAAAATGGTAACAACAATTAAATTTGTAAATGGGATTCTAAAAATACGTGATCTATTTTTATGCTAGTTGTTAGAGCAGTTGATGCTATGAGTATGAAGTTTAATGAAGAGATACAAGCTAAAACGGGGCAGTAGTCAAACCCAAGGACTTGCCGCCCGAGCCTCGAACTGGTCGATGAAGGAGCCTCGAGGCTGATATCCGGCTCGATCTCGAGCTATTAGGGATAGTCAGGGATGGGATAATAGTTGAGATATGATCAAACAAGGCTCTTTATGGGCAATACCAAGCAATGAATGAAGAACAAGTATGAAAGCAATAAACGCTAAGAGTGACCTCGAGCTAGTAGGAACGAGCAAGTTAGAGAGAAGAAGAAAGAGAGAGATATGATTGATCTTGTGGAGAATAGTTGGAGCAACATCATCCCTTTTAAAAGTAACGTGGGTTCCCCTTATATAGGAGGGGAATTCGGTTATAGTACAACATGCATTAATTTTAAAATATGGAGATGGGATGGCTAGACGTGATGCTTCAACATAGGCTCTGGATAGGCCGGCTTTGTCAGACTTAGCTGTGTGTCTTGGGAACTTCCCCTTTTACTCTAGCCTCGACCTTTGTCTTTTTTGAGTCGGACCTCGACGAGCCCCAAGGGATAAGACTCGGTCGCAGCTCCATGTCCTCGGGGTCTCAAGGTATTCTTCTGAAGTGGCTTGATAGCAAGAAATTCAGTCCTCTGATTTCGCCGCATACGGGTTTGTAGCTCGGTGTCTCAATTGTTAGCAGGTAAAATATGAGCATTAGAGACTGGGTGGGTTGTTTCAGAAGATAGCGACTCCAGAGTGGAAGTGGAGAGGATCACCATGGATTTCATAGTTGGGCTCCCCCGGACTTCGAGCTAGTTTGATGCTATTTAGGTGATTGTGGATTGGTTGACCAAGTCTGCGCACTTCATTCTAGTGAGTACCACTTATTCTTCGAATCGGTTGGTTATGATTTACATCAGAGAGATTTTTTGCCTTCATGGAGTGCCAGTTTCTATTATTTTAGATAGAGGCACGCAGTTTACATCGTTGTTTTGGAGAGCCGTGCAGCGAGAGTTGGGCACTCAGGTGGAGTTGAACACATCATTTCACCCTTAGATGGATGGGCAGTCCGAGCGCACTATTCAGATATTGGAGGATATGCTACGCGCTTATGTCATTAATTTTGGGGGTTCATGGGACTAGTTTCTGCCACTCGCGGAGTTTGCTTACACCAACAATTATTAGTCGAGTATTCAGATGGCTCCATATGAGGCTTTATATGGGAGGCAGTGTAGATCTCTGGTGGGTTGGTTTGAGTCGGGCGAGGCTAGGCTATTGGGCACCGATTTGGTTCAGGATGCTTTGGACAAGGTTAAATAGATCCAGGAGCAGCTTCGCACGGCGCAGTCAAGACAAAAGAGTTATGCTAATAGGAAGGTCTGTGATGTGTCTTAAATGGTTGGGGAGAAGGTTATGCTAAAGGTTTCACCCATGAAGGGTGTTATGAGATTCAGGAAGAAGGGCAAGTTGAGCCCTTGGTTCATTAGGTCGTTTAAGATACTTCAGAGGATTGGGGAGGTGGCTTACAAGCTTGCCTTGCCACCTAGTTTGTCGAGTGTACATCTAGTATTTCATGTTTCTATACTCCGGAAGTATATCGGCGATCCGTCACATCTTTTGGATTTCAGCACGGTTCAGTTGGATGGTGATTTGACTTATGATGTAGAGCCAATAGCTATTTTGGAGCCATAGGTTTGGAAGTTGAGGTCCAAGGATATAGCTTCAATGAAAGTGCAGTGGAGAGGTCAGCCTGTAGAGGAGGATACTTAGGAGACCGAGCGGGAGATAAGAAGAAGATATCCACACCTATTTGAGGCTCCAGGTATGTTTCTAGACCCGTTCGAGGATGAACGTTTGTTCAAGTAGGGGAGGATGTAAGGACCCAGTTGGTCGTTTCGAGCATTGTAGCTGTGCTCCCCTATTTTCTACTTCTTTTATGTTCTACAACTGTATTTTGACTTACCCGGTTAGTTGGTTCGATTCTGAAGTGATTTCGAAGTGACTTGGGACACTTAATCTCTTATTTGAAAGCTTAAGTTATAAAAAGTTGACCAGATGTTGATTTATATGTAAACGGCCTCAGATTTGAATTTTCATGGTTTTGTTTGCTCCATTAGGTGATTTTGAACTTAGAAGCATGGTCGGATTGTGTTTTGGAGGTTCGTAGTAGAATTAGGCTTGAATTTCCAAAAGTTTGAATTTTGGGAAGTTTGACGAGGAATGGACTTTTTGATATCGGGGTCGGATTGGATTTCTAGAAGTTGGACTACGTCTGTGGTGTCATTTATGACTTGTGTGCAAACTTTAACGTCAATCAGACATGATTTGATAGGTTTTGACATGGTTTAATGAATTTGAAAATTTCAAAGTTCAGTAGGCTTGAATCCGTATGTAATTCGGATTTTTGATGTTGTTAGAGCTGATTTGGGGATTCGACTAAGTTTGTATGATGTTATGGGATGAGTTGGTATGTCTAGTTGAGGTTCCGAGAGCCTTGGGTGAGTTTCAGGTGGTTAACGGGTCATTTTTGGCCTTTGTGTGATAGCTGATTTGCTGTTGTATTTTCCTTCTGGTTTCCTCTTACGCATTCGTGAGAGGAGCCTTGCATTGGCGAAGAGTGTTTTCTGAGTTGGTGAATTTTGTTCTATGCGTTCTCTACGGAGCGGACATGGACATGAAGGGTAGGGCAGTGTGTACATCTCGAACGCATGAGTAGTGTTGCGTTCTCGAAGAGGAAAAGGCAACTGGGGACCCTAACGCGATGTATTTGCTATGTTTGCAATCGGTTGAGCTAGTAAAGCTTCACGTTCATGAAGCATAGGTCGCATTCATGAAGAGTAAATTTGAGAGGCAGTCTAAGTGGTCTAGGCGAACGTGAGAGGACGGTCGCGTTCGTGAAGAAGAAAATCTGGGCAGACTGTATTAATTTCAAAAACAAGGATTTGACCCCATTTTTCATATTTTGAGCAAGAGACCACGGAATTGGGCGATTCTTGAGGCATTTTCGTGGAGTTAATTAGGGTAAGTGACTCTTACTTGTTTTTTGCTAAATCCCATAATTATATCTTTATTTTTATCATCTAATTTGTGATTTGGAGTGAAAAGTTGGGGAAAAAAGAGAAAGTGTTCTTGAGATGGATTTTTGAGGTATTGAATGGGATTTTATTATCGGATTTGAGTAAATTTAGTATGGTTAGACACGTGACTGAATGGGCTTTCGGGTTTTGTGACTTTTGTCGGATTTCAAGATGTGGGTCTGGGTGTTGGGTTGAGCCAATTTCGGATTTTGGGTATAATTTAGTATTTTTCTTGTGCAATTGATCCCTTTAGCCTATATTAATTATATTGTAATGCTTGTGGCTAGATTCGGGATGTTCGGAGACCGACTCGCGAGACAAGGGCATTTTGGAGTAGAGTTTCGCTCGGATTGAGGTACGTAACAGTTATAAATCTAGTCCTGATTGTATGAAACCCCGAACGTTGTGCTATGTGATAGCGTTGGAGGTGACACACATGCTAGGTGACGGGCGTGTGGGTGTGCACCGTAGGGATCGTGATTTGGTCCGTCCCATGAAATCGTAAATTGGAATAATTTATTATTAGCTATATGTTTCTCTTAGTGTTATAGAAATTTGACTGAATTTCATGTTAGAAATCATGTTTAGACTATATGATGTCACTGTTGAAACCCGTAGAGGTCGTGTACTTATTGAAATAGTTGCTATTTGCGGTCTTGTACTCAGACATAGCTTTACTTGTTTATCAGACCTTCATCTCTCCTTGTTCCTTGTTGATACATGATATTATCTCTGTTTGGGCTGATTTACATGATTTTCTGAGAGCTCGAGAGACTAGGGAGGTTAGTGACTGAGATAGGGCCTGAGTGCCGAGTTGTGAGCTATACGTATATGGATCAGGTTGGATGCCGCAACGAGCCTGAGGGCTGTATGTATATGGATCGGATTGCATGCCGCAACGAGCTTTAGGGATGTATATATGTATATGGATCGGGTCGCGCGCCGCAACAAGCCTTATAGATATTTATAGATGATCGGTCGGGCTGCACGCTGTAGAGATATGGCGCTTGGGCTGAAAGAGGCCCTCCGGAGTCTGTACAACCCTAGTGAGCGTAGGTACCTATTGATTGTGAGTACTGAGGTTGAGAGCCAAGTGATTGAGCGATCAAGATAGTTGAGTGACAGTAGCCCTGTGAGGCAGTACTTGTCTTCATTTGTTGTTGCACTTAGTTGTTACCTGACAGTGTTGTGAAATTGTTGAAAGTCTCTACATCCATTTTACTTGATCTTGAACTGTAATAAACTAATTTGACTTGAATTTCCGGATTAAAAACGTGTCTATTCTTTACTAAAACTACTAAAATGAACTATATTTGTATAGCTCGTCACTACTTTTCAGTTCCTTATTTATTCTTATTACTTACTAAGTTGGAAGTAATCATGTTACTCCCTTCACCTTGTGTGCAGATTCAGGTGTGACTGGACACAGAGGTCATTGAGCTCATGCGCGGTCGATTTTCGAAGATTTACGAGGTAGCTACCGGCGTTCGTAGACCTTGTGCTCCTTCTTTATTATCTTTCTTTTCTTTATTACCTTGTTTGTGTTAGCACAGGCTCTTCTCTTGAATGCGGAGGAGTAGAAGCTCAAACAATATCCTTCCTCTTGATCTTAAAATTGAACAGACACTTCACAGAGTGAGGGAAGTCAAAGCTAGAACTAGAATACAAAGAGAGTTGAACATCGTAGTTCAACCACAGCCAATAGAGATGGCAGGTAATGCAGAGCGTGCGGTGATAGAAGCTGCAAGGCCCAATCTTGCTAATATGACTCAGGCTATTGTGAAGCCTGAGATCACAGGGCATTTTGAACTCAAATAGTACATGGTACAGTTGATTCAGTCCACAGGGCAATATGTGGGTCTATCTCATGAAGATCCGCAGAGGCACATTCAGAATTTCATGGAATTTATGGATACCTACAATTATCCAAATGTTTCCAAGGACTATGTTAGGCTGACACTTTTCCCCTTTTCACTGCTGGGGGAAACTATGGAATGGTTGTAGAAAGAGCCCACGAACTCAATCCACACTTGGGATGATCTAGCACGGAAATTGTTAATCAAGTTTTTCCCCACGAAGAAGACAAAGTCATTGAGGAGTCAGATTCTTGGGTTCGAACAACGCGATGGAGAGACACTTCGTCAAGCTTGGGAAAGATACAAGAAGCTACTCAGAGACTGCCCGCATCATTGTCAGACTGATGAGGTTTTGGGACACACTTTTGCTGACGGGCTAGATGAGGCCTCAAAGATGAATCTTGATTCGGCTTGTAGGGGTAGTTGTATGGCAAAACCGTATAGTGAAATTCAACTTTTACTAAATAACTTCACTACTAATGATCATAACTGGCAAGGAGATGGGGATTCACGAAAGGCAATTAAACAGAAAGCATCGGGGTTGATTGAGCCTGATGACTTCTCAACCGTGAGAGCTGATATAGCAAAATTGGCAAATCAGGTGAATAGAATGACAATGCAACAAACACAATAGATGCAATATGTACAACAAATATCTCTTAGCTGCGAACTATGTGGTGGCAATCATATGAGTGACATGTGCCCCATGAATCCTAAATCTATATACTATGTGGGGAAATAAAGCAGGGGTCCAATGAATCAGAACGCATAATATGGGAACACTTACAACCCAAATTGGAAGAATCATCCCAACTTCTCATGGGGTGGAAATAAGCCGAATCAAACATATTATAGACCCCAAGGAAATTTCAATCAACCGTATAAGCCACCGCAACAGGTAGAAGAGAATATGAATGATTTGTTGAAGAAGTTGTTGCTTGACAATCAATAGCTCAGGACCGATTACAGAAATTTGGAGCGCCAAATGGGACAGCTTGCCAGTGCTCAAAACACTAGACAAGTTGGAGCTCTTTCAAGTGACACTGAAGCTAATCCTAAGGAAATCCTTAATGTCGTGTTGTTGAGGAATGGGAGAAATTAGAAGAAGTTCAGTCGAAAAAGGGCAAACAAGTGACTTTTAATAAGAGTCCAGCCACTATAGAATCAACATCAGAAAAATCTAAGGAGTTCGAGAAGCCAGCTGGAGAGGCGGTGGCTGAGCAACCCCCACCAGTGGTTGCAAGGCCACCACCTCCGTTCCCTCAAAGATTGCAGAAAGTAAAAGATAACACTGCATATAAAAAGTTTCTTGATATTTTGAAGCAAGTGCAAATTAATATTCCATTGGTTGACATCTTACAATAAGTGCCCAAATATACAAAGTACATCAAGGACATAGTGGCAAATAAAAGAAGGCTGATCGAGTTCGAAACTGTGGCACTCACTAAGGAGTGTAGTTCAAAAATTCAAAGCAAGTTACCTCAGAAATTGAAGGACCCAGGTAGTTTTACTATCCAAATCTCGATTGGTAAACATGTAGTTGGGCGAGCCTTATATGATCTTGGAGCGAGCATCAATTTGATGTCACTATCTGTGTTCAGACAATTAGGGTTGGGTGAGCCACGCCCAACAACGGTAATCTTACAGCTGGATGATCACTCTCATGCTCATCCTGAATGAGTGATTGAAGATGTGCTAGTTTAAATGGGGTCTTTCATATTCCCTGTTGATTGCATTATACTGGACTACGAGCCCCATCAGGAAGTCCTATTTATTTTGAGGCATCCATTCTTAACCACGGGCCAAGCTATTATTGATGTTTGTGAAGGAAAGATAATGATGAGATTAGGTGATCGAGTGGAGATACTCAATGTTTATAAAGCACTCAGGTTGCCAGCCCACTATGAAGAGTTATCCATGATCTCTGTGGTGGAGAGTGATGCAACATCATTAGTGCCCTATATGATCCCTGTAGATCCTGTTGAACGAGTGTTGATTAGGGATGAAGAATATAGTGAAGATGAAATGATGGGAGAAATATAGCAAGTACTTGATATGTCCTGCAGTTATGTCCATGGGTTTGGAAAATTTGAGTAGTTGAACAGGTATGTCACTCTGACCCCTCTTAAGCCATCTATTGAAGAAGCTCCGAAGCTAGAACTTAAGCCGCTTCCAGCGCATTTGTGCTACGCTTATTTGGGGAACTTTGAGACATTTCCCATGATTATCTCGTCCAGCTTGACCAACACTCAAGAAGAAAAATTGCTCAGAGTAATCTGCGAGCATAAAAAGGCTATTGGGTGGACTGTTGGTGACATCAAGGGAATTAGTCCATCGGTTTGCATGCATAAAATCTTCTTAAAGGATGGACACTGCCCTATCGTGGAGAAGCAGAGGAGGTTAAATCCCATTATGAAAGAGGTTGTGAAAAAGGAAGTAATCAAATTGCTCGATGCAGATATCATCTTTCATATTTCTGACAGCAACTGGGTAAGCCCAGTTCAATGTGTGCCAAAAAAGGGAGGGATGATTGTGATTGAGAATGAGAAAACAAGCTAATTCCTACTCGCTGTGATGGGGTGGAGATTCTGCATTAATTATAGAAGGCTCAACAAAGCAACCTACACGGACCACTTCCCACTTCCATTCATTGACCAAATGCTAGACAGATTAGCCGGGCATGAATATTATTGCTTCCTTGATGGTTATTCGGGATACAACCAGATTTTCATATGCCCAGAGGATCAGGAGAAGACCACTTTTACTTGTCCTTATGGTATTTTTGCCTTCAAGCAAATGTTGTTTGGTCTTTATAATGCACCAACCACTTTCTAGAGGTGCATGATGGCTATTTTTACCGACATGGTGGAAAAGTTCCTGGAAGTGTTTATGGATGATTTTTCAATTTTTGGGTCTTCTTATGATGATTGCTTGAGGAATTTAAGCAAGGTGTTGGGCCGTTGTGAAGAAACAAATCTGGTACTGAATTGGGAAAAGTGCCATTTATGGTACAAGAAGGCATCGTGTTGGGTCACAGAGTATCTAGGAGCAGCATTGAAGTTGATAAGGCGAAGGTGGAGGCGGTTGAAAAATTACCTCCACCTATTTTAGTGAAGGGTGTTCGGAGTTTCTTGGGATACGCGGGATTCTATCGGCGCTTTATTAAAGATTTTTCAAAAATTGCTACTCCTTTGTGCAGGTTGCTTGAAAAAGATGTAACTTTCAACCTTGATGATGATTGCCTCAAGGCATTTGAAGAACTAACAAAGAAGTTGGTGTCTGCTCCCATTATTGTGGCACCTGATTGGTTCTTACCATTTGAACTTATGTGTGAAGCGAGTGACTATGCTATTGGGGCAGTGCTAGGCCAGAGGAAGGACAAGGTGTTTTATTCCATCTACTATGCGAGTAAGACTCTTGATGATGCACAGTTGAATTACAACACCAATGAGAAGGAGTTGTTATCTATTGTGTGGGCCTTTGAGAAATTTCGGGCATATTTTGTGGGAACAAAAGTCATAGTCCATACCGATCATGCAGCAATCAGGTATTTGTTTACAAAAAAAGAATCTAAGGCTAGATTGATGCGTTGGATTTTGTTGCTGCAAGAATTTAATGTAGAAATACGAGATCGAAGGGGGATAGAGAACCAAGTAGTTGACCATCTATCAAGGCTGGAAAATCACGATCACGTAGAGGAGGGTGGCCAAATTAAAGAAGTATTTCCTGATGAGCAACTTTTTGCTATAACCCAAGACCCTCCCCCATGGTATGCAGACTATGTGAATTATCTTGTGAGTGGGGTACTTGCTCCTGATATCCAATCTGAAGCTAGAAAGAGGTTTCTACATAATGTGAACTTCTACTACTGGGATGAGCAATATTTGTACAAGTAATGTGCTAATCAGTTGATGAGGAGATGCATTCCATAAAAAGAGGTGGAATTAGTATTGTATGATTGTCACGCATCACCTTATGGAGGCCATCATGGAGGAGATAGAACAACTGCAAAGGTACTATAATCCGGTCTTTTTTGGCCAACTTTATTCAAGGATGCCCAAGCATTCGTTAAGAAGTGTGACCAATGTCAGAGAACAGGAACAATCACAAGGAGGCATAAGATGCCTTTGAATAACATCCTAGAAGTTGAGCTTTTTGATGTGTGGGGGATAGATTTTATGGTACCATTTCCACTGTCCAGAGGAAACAAATACATTTTGCTAGCAGTTGACTACGTGTCAAAATAGGTGGAGGCAATTGCTTTGCCAAAAAATGATGCCATGGTGGTAGCTGCTTTTGTGAAAAAGAACATATTTTCGAGATTTGGAACTCCAAGTGCCTTAATTAGTGATGAGGGGACTCATTTTTGCAATCGGTTGTTGAATAACCTTCTATCTAAATATGGAGTTCTCCACAGAGTTGCTACAGCATATCATCCTCATACAAGTGGGCAAGCTGAGCTGTCAAATAGAGAAATAAAGCAAATATTAGACAAAACGGTGAGTGTGAATAGGAAGGATTTGGCTACAAAATTAGATGATGCCTTATGGGCGTATAGAACTGCAAATAAAATGCCAATTGGGGCATTCCCTTATAAGCTTGTTTATGGGAAGGCATGTCACTTGTCTGTTGAACTTGAACACAAAGCATACTGGGCCATTAAGAAGTTGAACATGGACCTTAAAGCTCTGGGTGAGAAAACACTTTTACAGTTGAATGAGTTAGATGAGTTCAGGATGCACTCTTATGAAAATGCTAAGTTTATAAAGAAAAGACAAAAAGATGGCATGACAAGCATATCAAGTCGCGCCACTTCGAGCGAGGCCAAAAGGTATTATTATTCAATTCTAGGCAAAGGTTGTTTGCTGGAAAGCTAAAATCGAGATGGTCAGGCCTGTATGAGGTGGTGAGAGTCAATCCTTATGGTGCAATTGAGTTGCGAGCTTTAAATGGTGAAAGAAATTTTTTTGTGAATGGATATAGAGTCAAAAACTATTGGGGAGGAATGATTAATCGTGAGAAGACCAAGGTTGTACTCGCTGATGAGTAAGTGAGACTATGCGTCGTGCCGCGACATTAAATCAGGCGCTTGTTAGGAGGCAAACCAATTTTTATTGCTTTCCTAGTATAACTTTTTAATTTGTATTTTCTTTGTAGGCGTAGAAATGATAAGTAGAATGGTGTAGGACATGTAAATTGGGTATATAAAAGGCTCGGGGGATCGGGATGTTACAAAATAAAAAATAAAAAAAAATATTCTCAAACATAGCGCCCATGCCAGCGCCCAGCGCTGCCTGGGGGCTAAAGGCAGAATACTCAAAACCCCCAGCGCCAGGCATAGCGCTGGGCTGGGGGGTGATCAGGTAATTTTTTTATTTTTTTATTTTCATTTTTTTATTTCTTTATTAACCCATACCTATTTAATCCAACCCAATTACCCATTTATACTAACACTTTAACTCATCCTAATACCCAAATCCATTCCCAACCCAACTTAACAATAACCCAAAATCACCCAAACTCCTAACTCCAAAACAAAAATGCTTCTCCCCTCCTCCTAATTCTGCCGCGATTTTTCTCTTCTATCTCACAAAATTTTCTAAAAGTTTTCTTTTGCTCTCCTTCTACACTCCACAGGTAAGTTATTCTTTCTCCTCCTCTTCTTCTTCTTCTCATTTGTATGATGAATTGTTAGATAACAATGTACATCCCATCCCCGAGAGCCATAATCCCCAAATTGTTTTCCTATGTAGTTCTTAAGAATTTGTTATGGTAGGTGGCTTGTGTTGGTCGAAATTGTGTGGTTATTGTGTATACGGAGTAGTAAACTAGAATTATATCTACTTCGTTGAAAATTGAGAGGGCCACCATATTCCACCATTGTTGAATTAGAAGCACACACTTTATGCCCGCAAGGTGTTTGTTAAAATGCTTGAATGAAGATTTTGGTGTACCGGTGAAGTCTGAGTAACAGTGCATATTTGTGTATGAATTTGGGACAAGTGTGGGGTGTGTAGGGATGAGTTTACATGATAGGGAGTTTGGCTTTGATGCAAAACATGTTCTTACACCATCTATCTTATATAATATATGTTGTAGAATCTTGTAAATTTGACTAATTTAGTATAGTCTAGTAGTTGTGAAAGGTGCGTACCATATGCCTCTTGCTTACCTTAATGTGAATTCGCGTATCCATGATCAATCACTATTGTGTGGCATGGGGAAGTCTTGAGTACCCATAGCTTGGGAGTGCAACACTTGTACATGTTAGATCAAAAAAAAATTGTGAAGTATTGTACATTGTGCCTTCGGTTTAAAGTGTGGGGTCATTTCATGACTTGCACGACAACCTTAGGCGTATTTCTTGACAAGTTCTCATATTAATGCTTATTTGTATTGCATGAAATTATGGCTTGTGAAGGTTCTAGAAAAGGCAAGGGCATTGGAAAGTCCTCCACCACCTCCCCAGCGCCCAAAAAGCGAAAGTAGGAGAAAGCTCCTCACGGCAGTCCAAATGAAAATAGGTTGCCAAGGGATCTCAGTAGGCACCGACGAGGTCGAGGCCTCGTTTGGATTTGGCCAATGCTGCAGTTATTGCATGGCATAGGGACTTCGTGCCATCTGGACGGTACATCTCTGAGATGGGAATTAATACCTCGGCTTTAGAAAGAACCTTCCTGGAGGTACTTGGCAGGCTACGCACACTAAATATGAACAAGTTCTTAGAATGCCCGGGGCATGCAAACCTGAGCATGGTTCGAGAGCTTTATGCTATCTGGGATGTTGTATGGAGCACTACACGTGTAAGGGGGAAGGATGTGCCGCTGGATAGAGCGTCTTTATGGAAATATTTTTGAGGGTTGAGAATGCTAACCCGAGGAGACTATAATGATTTATCAGAAGCCCGAAATATGAGTTGATACGTCACACTCTTTGTGGCGTAGATTCCAACGCTAAGTAGAACAGGAAACAGGGCAACATTCACCTTTCTATGGTTCGTTCCAACTTCAACAAAGCTGCCAAAGTGTGGCAGAATTTCGTGCAAGCCAGACTCATGCCGGCAGAGCACAACAGCGACTGCACTCGAGCTCGAGTGTGTGTCATCTTCTTTTTTATGACCGGCAAACCCATTAATGTGGGTGAGATTATGCTTAGTGAGATGGCCCGCACGAGATTTGGGTGACATATTAGATGGTTATTCTTCGGCAACTTACTCACATAGTATATACTATTCCTAGGAGTGTCGGAGTACCCCAGAAATGATGAGGTGGTGGAGGCTCCATCAGGGCTTATGGACATCACATCTTTATTGGAGACGTCGTCAAAACTCACTCTGGCAGCCCGGATGGAGCGAGATGAGAACTTCAATAGGTACCTTTATAACTCGATGAACTTACTCATGAGCAGGGCAGGTATTTAGATGAGGAGCGTATGCATTTATGCAATGATTTGTCAAGCACATCCAAGGAGATGTTGGGGATTGCACCTGGCAGCCCCGTTCACTCATCGAAGGAACCCAACTCTGTCAAGGGCTCAGACACTGAGGATGAGGATGAGGATGGGGATGGTGCTACGAGGCCCACGGCTTTGGTACCTCTAGGACTGGATGATGATGAGCCCAGAGGTGCTGGTAGAGGGCATGCGGAGGAGGAGGACTTCGCCTGACAGGGATTTTTTCTTTTCACCCTACTCTATTTTACATTGTTACTTGCATCGAGGGCTATGCATAGTTTAAGTGTGAGGTGGGAGGAATACTACCTGTGTTGTAGCTGTATATCTTGTATCAACTTGTTTTAATTTGTTTCTTTTAGTAGTTCCAGTGTAGTTAGTCTAGTGTAGTTTAGTTGCTTTAAACCAAAAGAAAAAAAAATTGAAAAAGCTCGGACTTTTCCCGACGATGGATCTTTTGGACAATTTTCTTGAGAGATAAAGTCCGATTAAAAACACCAAAAAGATTTTTTTTTATTTTTTTTATTTTAGAATAGCTAGGTAGTATTCCTTGGTTTTCCTTTGGGCACCGGTACTTTTCCAAGGATGTAGCTTGAATCGGGTACTTTATTTTTTTTAGGAGTAGTTAGGAAGAAAATGAATCGTTTTGAGATACTCATTGAGATGGTTGTGTCACGACCCAAACCGATGGGCCGGGATGAGTACCCGGTACCATACTCAACTGAGTACCAACGTAATGTATATTTCTTAATACATCATCATATACACATGCATTCGGGCCTAATAGGCCAACGCGATCCTTTATAAACTCAAAACATAGGCCGACAAGGCCGTACAATCTTTTATGTACACGACATATGTCTACAAGACTCTAAGAATACATAAATATCATAAGGGTCGGGACAGAGTCCCGCCATACCAAACAATACACGTCTAAATCATACTAACCAAACGAGCAACTCTGAAGCAAATGGAGCACACCAACATCTTCCGCTGAGCTGATAGCCTACTTGGAGGGCTCTTGACCTGTCTATCGGGACCTGCGGACATGAAACGCAGCATCCCCAGGAAAAAGGGACGTCAGTACGAATAATGTACTAAGTATGTAAGGCACATAAATAAATACATGAGAGATATGGAAGACATATAGAGTACATGACTCAACCTGTAAGTCTGAATAACTTTGTAAATCATAAATTACTTTTAACGTCATGCATATGCGTATGAATGTCATGTCGTGCATAGGTACATGTTTGATAATATCATCAGCCTCTGAGGGCATCCCATCATATCATATCGTCCACTGTGGGCAAAATCATCATCGTATACCAGCTGATCAGGTGGTGATGCATATATAACGCCATAACCTTTCCCATATCCCATATACATATATATACATACATATATATACATACATACATATATACGCGTCTACAATGCCGTTTGAATACATACATATATATGCGTATATAACGCCATTTGAATACATACCCATATACGCGTATATAACGTCATTTGAATCATATTTCAGCCACTGTGGGCAACGTCATCATCATATACCAGCTGATCAGGTGGTAGTACGTATATATCGCTGTAACCTTTTCCCATATCCCATATACATATATTTACATATATACGCGTATATAACGCCATCTGATCATGGGTCAATGCACATGAATGCAATGCATGAAAAGTACGTCAATAAAATCATTCAGAAGGTCATAAGACCACTTTGCCTCTTGAGCAATATCATAAAGTAACATCTTTTCAACTTTCGTATTTTTCTGAGACCCATGAACAGATGATAAAATATTATGACACATGGGAATTAAAGAACATAGATATTTCTATTATATGAGTAGAGTCACTTATGGAATTTGTGCATTTGCACGTTTCGTTCATATCGTATGGATCATTCCAAAAGAAAGAAGAGATAGCCTTAACATACCTGTTCTGCGAAATTTTATAACGAAATTTATACTGGATTCCTTGAAATTGGAACGAACTTGTTCTTTTTCTAACGTTCTTGTATACTAAAAGCATAAATGGATTAATCCCAAACGTTGAACTTTGAAAGTTTGCTTCTGCTTCTATTGATTTGTGAATTCAAAGAATGGATTTAAGCTATCCAAAGAATGGATTTTAGCTAAATTCTTTCCCAACGTTTTTTTGAAGTTGGTTTTAAAGTTTCTGTTTCTAGTTTGGCATTTTCAGAAAGGATTACATGTTATCACATTGTTCAAGACTTATCTTAAGTCCTTAAAACCTTCCTATTAAAATGACTCATCTTAATGAGTCTTGTACTAACTTTACACGTTACTTGTCATGTAACACATATGACTATGAGTCATATGGTGGAACACTGCCACGTGGGAAGTAGGGGGGGTTATTTTATTAATTTTTTATTCACTTATTAGTTAACCGGGTAATGTTTCATTACCCGATAATTAACCAACTACCCGCATAATTTAAAAATTATCACAAATTAATTAAAATTCAATTTATTTTTAAAATACTTCATATATAATACTACCATGGTCATATGGTACCTTGCATGGTACTAGTTTATAATTATCGGGTATTATCGCTCGACCCGTATTTTACTCCAAATTATCCACTTTCAACGTAACTCATTTCCTTTAATTCGTGTATCCCTTTATCCTTTATAACACTTATTCATCGCTTGCTATAAATAGCGTAGGCGCGTTAACGTCAAGATGGTCTCATCCTCGAGTCTACGTCAATTCACCGAAGATGAAACTTTTAGCGTACGAAAATCACGAGATGTAACATCCTTCCCCCCTTAGAAACACTCGTCCTCGAATGTTCAACTCCCAGTTATCCATATAACTTTGGCAGGGTCACCTTTATTACAACACTACTTCCAACTTTCCTTGTAGAAGCTTATAATCCACGCCACACCAGACCATAATTATCAATAACGACAATGGCCTCACATGACCAACAACAGTAACCAACACAAGAATTTATACACGTACCTTATAATTATGATGTCTCAGTCGGACCTTTCTCTAGAGGAGAAAATAAGTAGGGATATCTAGACTTCATATTTTCCTCGGCCTCCCAAGTCATTACTTACACATTGTTGTTTCTATAAAGTACTTTCACAGTGACTACCTCCTTATTCCGCAGCTTGCGAATTTGTCGGTCTAGGATGGCAATCGAAACTTCCTCGTATCATAAGTTCTCTGTAATCTGTACATCATCTGTGGTCACTAATCGGGTAGGATCGCCAATGTACTTCTGTAACATAGATACGGGAAAAATCGGATGGATAGACTCCAATTTCAAGGGCAATTCTAACTCATAAGCTACTTGGCCCACTCTCCAAATGATCCGATAAGGCCCAATATACCGTTGGCTAAGCTTGCCTTTCTTGCCAAACCTCATCACACCTTTCATAGGTGACACCTTTAAGAATACCCAGTCATTAACCCCGAATACTAAATTTCGTCGCCGCATGTTAGAATATGACTTCTGACGACTTTGAGCTATCAACAGTCGCTCCCGGATAAGCTTTACTTTTTCTATGGCCTGTTGAACCAGGTTTGGCCCATGTAACCTAGGTTCTCCAACATCAAACCACCCTATGGGAGATCTACACTTGTGCCCACACAAAGCCTCGTACGGAGCCATCCGTATGAATTTACTGCCATAACTCTTACTTTAATTTATCGTTGCTAAGGTCTGCTACCAAATCCCAGCTTACTCTCGTTGCTTATTCCATATGTATAAATTTAAGTCTTTTAATGTTTCCTCAGTACCGCTCATCTTTAGAATAACGGTTTAATCTCATCTCATACTCATGTTTCCTTAAAACTTTGTCGCTCTACTATAATTTAGCTTGCGACTTATACATATCTATTTATACTACTCACAACTTTCCTTCAACTTACTTGCACCATAAATTTCCTTATGTTATTCTGGAACGTCAAGCGAGACATCACATCGTCTCCAACTTTTCTCTACTCTTTTAACTAGATCTCTCAATATTTAGAAACCATAGGCTGGAATACATGTCGCCGACGATGCCGCTATCACTCCTGGTTATTGGATCCCCGTGCTTATAGCCTTCTATCCGAAGTATGGACTATTCACGATTTTCTGCCTTTGAGTATCTCGTATGTTGTTCACATTTACCTTACTTACCTTAAAATTTTGCATCGTATCTTCTATCTCTTTCCTGCCTCCCTTCCACCTAGGTGTAATTCACGTCCGTAACATGAAGCTCTATTATAATACTCGCACCTCTGCTACATACACAATCCGATGGAAGCTTCATACTGACTTCTTATGAGGCTGGTACTTCTTCTAACTGGCTTCCTTGTAAAGCCATTATAGATTATAGTTGTTGTGTTATTTCTTTTGAACGTTTGATATTAAGAGTGATTCTGTCATGTTCTTAAGCACAACTTCTATAATTTTTCTAGGTCCAATAATCAGACTCCTTATTTACTTAGGTGACGTAATTCTTTAGTTTCCTCTTCCTTCTGATCAGCCTTTACGTAGGCTTAAGCTATCTTCCAATCCGTGGCTCATGGTATCAGTTATTACCTTAGCCTTTCATGGGCATTATGGAATATCCATGATACAATCTTCTAATTAATCCTTTGTCTATGCTCTAGGCTCAATTCTTCCTTTTAACTTATACTGGAGTCTTCTATGGCTGTATGATTGTCAACAAATATGCTGCCTGGACAATGCTCCAAAATCTTGAGTGTATCCATCACGTACTAACTCTAGATCATTGATCAAATAATTCTTTCGTTCCATCTTAGCTTTCTCTCAACGCAAGCTATTACTTTTCCTGGTCCTTCTGCCCTTTTGTTGCGTCCATACTTAGCTCACCTTAGTGCCCACACTTGCCAAAGTTTTCATACAACTCATATTATCTCGAATATTACTTTTAGTTCTTACTTCCCGTTCATTAGCCACGGTAGGTACCACTTTCCTTTGGAATGCTTACAATGTTGTTACGAGATTGTTGTTACATGACCATTTCCTCTTTAGGCAGTCATGTTTAGGTTGAAGCCTTCTTTCTTATCTCCTCAGGTAGTCTTTCGTTGTAGTACTTAGGGAGAACCCTTGACTCTCGTAAAGCCGTGGGCTTATTACGGACCTTTTTGATGTCCTTACTTGCCTATAATCATCCGTAGTTGCTTATTTCCATGCCCTTGTGCTTGTATGGTTGCTTCTAAACTGATATTTTGATTGCCTTCCCAGTGGCACTTTCTTTTTTAATCCCTGTAACACTCATACGGTACCTTTAACTATCCCGACTTTTGTTTGAATATATCTCAAGTATTATAATGATATTCTTCGAAGCTGAATTCTCCATGTTAGGTTCTACTATGCTTATCATAAACGATTTGATGACTCGTCTGTAACCTCCTGTTTTGTCATAACTGGGATCTTACTAACCAATTACTAACTACTCATGGGCATATTCTCATACCAATATTCCTCGTAATCTTTCTTGGGTTAATCCCTTTGTCTTAACTTATGTCTTGCACTGGCTCTTTATTTATTAATAACAGCTCGGGCAGGAATTTTCACTTCCTTTTTTTGATGTCGTGCTTGCACAGTATTCTTGAATCGTAGCGTATCTGTAAGATTTGGATAAGTGCCATCTCATTCCTCTTTCATTTATCGCATTCTTCCTTTACCACTCCATAGTCACTAGAATCACTTAACTCTGACTTAATGTCACATCACTCCATATTCCCCTCTTTAGGGGTGTACTAAAAGCTGAAGCCATGAGGATCTACCTATAGATGTTTTACCTCTTCATCTTTGATGTCGTTTCTCAACATCAATGATCCTTACTCGCCTTGCGGCAATCCTTCTGTACTAAGGATGACAAATACCCTTACTCGCGAGGGTGACACTTAGCGTAACTGGCACATACAGTCTCTTAAGCTTAACTTTGCTCACATTTCTTGCTCTAGGGAAGCGTCTCCCTGAATGACCATTCTCAGAATTCATCATGAATCTTCTTCTATGGTCCATTCTATTACCACCGGAACAAAATCTGAAATTACCATGATGCTGAGTACTTTCCAATCATTCAGTCCTTAATTTATATTTAGTTTGTTTACCAGTCCATACTTATTTCTGCTACTCTAGGGATTAACTCTCCCCTCTGGTAGTCGCGTTGGAGTTACAAACTTATTTCTTGAAATGAGGATATGACTTTATGGCCTATATTCTTTTATTGTCTCAAGGCCTGTAATCTTTTGCCTTTTCCTTCACTTGATTGTAAACTCTGTAATACTGTCATCATTTTTTTTGACCTACCGTTGTCATCCGTGTATCACATCTTACTTATAATGCTTTATTAACTTTCTTCTCATCTCCCGCTAATTATCTATGTCCACTGCTTTACTCTGAAAACTCGAACAAAATATTTGTTTGCTTTTGGCTCCACTTGCTCCATCCCTTGGATCTTCCAGTTGCCTAACATTCTCGCTTTAATAGGGACGCGAGTCACACTAAGGTAATATTTATCATTTCAAGGCTTATAGTGCATGTCTTTGTAGTACTCATATCTGTCTGCACTATTTTAGAGTGCACCATCTAGATGTCTCATAAAGATATTTATTAGCACATTTGCAATATCCTTTGGAAATATCAACTGACGCAATCAATTTATCCATCATATCTTCTTATACTACTTTTGTTAACCCCCATAGGGCATATCTGAAAGGGGTGCGACCAATTGTATATACCTCTGTTACTATTGAATATAAATCAAAAAGCTTACGTTCCTCTGCCTCAATTATAAACGATGTTAACCTTCATTAACTGGGTACCTAGTACCCTTTTTCATCTTGCTCCTTTTACTTGCTGAAACTTGTACTTATCTTCTTAATCTCTCATTGTCTTTTACCATAAAGATGGATAGGCATTCCTGCCTTAAGGCTTCTTATCAGGAAGCTTGCACCTTTCAGTACACCCATGATCTGCTAAAGACCTCATATTTACTTATCGTAGGCATCATACGACAATCCAATTCCTCTGACTCAGCTCTTCCACAACCATCTCTCTTCCCAACCTTCTTTCCTGATGTAGGAATCGTTTTATTACGAATAAAATAGAATTTCGGAACTCGAATTCTTATAAGTGAGCTCTACCACACGATCTAGAGTAAGAAGAAAGAGTGAGCATCCTAAATGCCATGTAGCCTCTTGCTTATAAGTGTGGTGCATGACACAACCATAAACAAGACTCTACTAGACACGACTCGTAGACTTCCTAGGATAGAACTGCTCTGATACCACTTTTTTCACGACCCAAACCGATGGGCCGGGACGGGTACCCTGTACCTTACTCAACTGAGTACCAACATAACGTATCTTTCTTAATACATCATCATATACACATGCATACGGGCCTAATAGGCCAACGGGATCCTTTATAAACTCAAAACATAGGACGACAAGGCCATACAATCTTTTATGTACACGACATATGTCTACAAGCCTCTAAGAATACATAAATATCATAAGGGTCGGGACAGAGTCCCACTATACCAAACAATACACGTCTAAATCATACTAACCAAACGAGCAACTCCGAAGCAAATAGAGCGCACCAACATCTTCCGCTGAGCTGATAGCCTACTTGGAGGGCTCTCGACCTGTCTATCGGGACCTGCGGACATGAAACGCAGCATCCCCAGGAAAAAGGGACATCAGTACAAATAATGTACTGAGTATGTAAGGCACATAAATAAATACATGAGAGATATGGAAGACATATAGAGTACATGCCTCAACCTATAAGTCTGAATAACTTTGTAAATCATAAATTACTTTTAACGCCATGCATATGCGTATGAATGTCATGTCGTGCATAGGTACATGTTTCATAATATCATCAGCCTCTGAGGGCATCCCATCATATCATATCGGCCATTGTGGTCAAAATCATCATCGTATACCAGCTGATCAGGCGGTGGTGCGTATATAACGCCATAACATTTCCCATATCCCATATACATATATATACATACATATATATACATACATATATACGCATCTATAACGCCGTTTGAATACATACATATATATGCGTATATAACGCCATTTGAATACATACCCATATACACGTATATAACACCGTTTGAATCATATTTCAGCTACTATGGGCAACGTCATCATCATATACCAGCTGATCAGGTGGTAGTGCGTATATAACGCCGTAACCTTTTTCCAAATCCCATATACATATATTTACATATATACGCGTATATAATACCATCTGATCATGGGTCAATGCACATGAATGCAATGCATGAAAAGTACGTCAATAAAATCATTCAGAAGGTCATAATACCACTTTGCCTCTTGAGCAATATCATAAAGTAACATCTTTTCAACTTTCGTATTTTTCTGAGACACATGAACAGATGATAAAATATTATGACACATGAGAATTAAAGAACATAGATATTTCTATTACTTCTATGAATAGAGTCACTTATGAAATTTGTGCATTTGCACGTTTCGTTCATATCGTATGGATCATGCCAAAAGAAAGAAGGGATAGCCTTAACATACCTGTTCTGCGAAATTTATAACTAAATTTATACTGGATTCCTTGAAATTGGAATGAACTTGTTCTGTTTCTAACGTTCTTGTATACTAAAAGCATAAATGGATTAATCCCAAATGTTGAACTTTGAAAGTTTGCTTCTGCTTATATTGTTTTGTGAATTCAAAGAATGGATTTTAGCTAAATTCTTTCCCAACGTTTTTTGAAGTTGGTTTTAAAGTTTCTGTTTCTAGTTTGGCATTTTCAGAAAGGATTACATGTTATCACATTGTTCAAGACTTATCTTAAGTCCTTAAAACCTTCCTATTAAAATGACTCATCTTAATGAGTCTTGTAGTAACTTTACATGTTACTTGTCATGTAACACATATGACTATGAGTCATATGGTGGCACACTGCCACGTGGGGAGTAGGGGGGTTATTTTATTAATTTTTTATCCACTTATTAGTTAACCGGGTAATATTTTATTACCCGTATAATTTAAAAATTATCACAAATTAATTAAAATTCTATTTATTTTTAAAATACTTCATATATACTTTATATATAATACTACCATGGTCATATGGTACCTTGCATGGTACTAGTTTATAATTATCGGGTATTATCGCTCGACCCGTATTTTACTCCAAATTATCCTCTTTCAACATAACTCATTTCCTTTAATTTGTGTATCCCTTTATCCTTCATAACACTTATTCATCGCCTGCTATAAATAGCGTAGGCGCGTTAACGTCAAGATGGTCTCATCCTTGAGTCTACGTCAATTCACCGAAGATGAAACCTTTAGCGTACGAAAATCGTGAGATGTAACAGGTTGATGCTGGTACATTAGGATATGACATACATTCTATCTTTCCCGTGTATTTGGTTGAATTGTAAAGCCTAAGTAAAGTAAATAGCCTATTTTGTGACGCTCTCTCTCAGTTATTTGACTTGTATGTCACATAGTGCAATGTTGCTTAAATTCCTCAATTATGTGTGCTTGCTTGACTTGAGAGTTGAATAGAACCGTCTTGATTGAGTCATGTGCAACGTGTGTGTGAGGATTTGTGATTTTCTATGCTATCTTGTGTAGTCTAGAACTTGCCCCGTGTGTTAATTTAAGTGAAATTGTAAGGTGTTCTAATCTATGAGATGACGTACGCTTTTTCTTGTTTGATCATAGATGTGCTTGTCACATAAAAATAAAATTTTCCGTTGCTATCCCCTTTGAGCCTATAAACCTTTTCCTTGGCAGCCACATTACAAGTCATACCCCTATTTTGTTCTTAGTTTGAGATTGATTAAACATTTACCTCCTAAGGCACTTAGTCACTAAAAGAAGTAAGGTGAGATATTGGGAATTAGTTTTTTGAGTGGAACCATGGAAGGGCCTGTTGGTGCACTAAAGTTGAAATCAAAAGTCACTAGCCGATGAACTTTAATGTATGGAGTGTGTGAAGAAAAAAAAAAGAAAGAAAAATTGCAAGAAAAAAATGATAATGAAAGTATGTAGAAAAAAAAGACACACCTCCAATTCTTATTGATTTGTGCTAGTGGGAATATAGAAGTGCTTAATTGAAAAGAGGGTTATGCTGTATATGGCAAGTGAATTGGTTGAGAAGGATATGTGCTTGAATTGTGAATGTAGTGTATTAAAGTGCTTAGGAGGGTTAGTCACTATTTCTAAATGTATCATACCCATCCCTTAGCCTACATTACAACCTTAAAGTCCTAATTGATCCTAGATTTGGCTAGCTTAAATTAGTAAAGATATACACTACGGGCAAGCTTATGGTACGATCACGGGAAGCATATGAATTCTTTGTGAGAGTGAGCGAATTTTGTTCAATTGTGTGATGTCCTTAATCTATGTTCAAAAGCATATTTGAATGTGTGGACTAATCTATATTCACTCTTTCGTTTGTGGTAAGGGCACATGATCTCATGAATGATTGGTAATATTGTAAACTTTCTTGCTGGGTGAGTGCGTGAATTAAGGGTGCTTAGTGGTTACAAGTTGACTCTTGAGGTCGGGTGGTTGTAAGTAGGTTATGGTAGTGAGTGAATTTAATTGTTATACTTGGGCATGTTTGAAGAAAGGAAGAATGTGAATTTTTGTATGTTCACGCTTAATTGCCGGTATCGATCATAGTCAAGGGTAGAGTGTGTGATTAAAAGTAAAAGTTCTCCTTTATAGTAAATAGTGTATGTGTTGGAGGGTAGTAGATTGTCTCATTACTCGAGGACGAGCAAGAGTCTAAGTGTGGGGTGTTGATGTTTAGCTTAAAACATATATATTTCTATGTATATCGCCTTATATTTTACTTTTGTTTCATGAATTTGGGATGTTAAATGCGATGATTTATATCAATTTTAAGTGTTTTTATGTGTAGGAATGCTTCGGGAGCAAGTGGGGGCAAAACGTGCAAAATTAGAGCCAAAACGAACGAAACCGGGAAACTTGCGAATTTAGGCGCCACATGCAGCCTTGGGCCACCTGTGGCGCTGATGGCAGTAGCTGAAATTGGAGCAGTACCCTGGTGGGCGCCTGGCGCTACCCAGGGCATCGATGATGCGATTTCGTCCTATTTTGCCCGGGACACGATTTATTCGGCCCTGAACCTACCCAACACGCATAAAAGCAAGACTAAACCTATTTTTTAGGAGAGAGATGTCACTTTGGAGGAAAAATACCCACGAGAAACGTCCGAAGCAAGAACATCTCAGATTTCTTCATCTTTTCTAGTATTTTCAATTATTCAAAACTTATGCAATTGTTTGCTAGTATCGTGAGGGGCTAAAAACCCATTGTTCTGGGGTTGTGATTTAGCCATGAATATTGTTGTTTAACGTTGACTCAAACTTGATTACAATTCACTAATACATATTTGTTTCTTCAATTCTATGATTAATTACTTAATTGTTTGGCCAGCAGTTAGGTTCTATTTACTATTTATGCTATGCTTGGGAAAGTCGTGTTTAGATTAGAGAAGAATTGAAGATAGCATGATCTTAACCCTCATGGGGGTGGATTTGTGGTTAGGATAGGAATATACCTAGTCACCGTACTTAATTAAATATCGTAATCCTAATGCGTTCTTAATAGTTTGATTTCATAGGAATATAGGCGTTAATCTATTTTGAATAGGCGAGTAGTAATTCGGGAGAAGGCTATGAGAGCAATTATCGATTAATTAGCAATTATGAGTGAATTTTATGAGAGAGAGAGTTAACTAGAACACAATAGGATTGGTGAATCGATCACAACCCTGGAATATTTGTCTCTATCAAATACATAATAATCAGTTTACTGCTTGATAACTTAGTTATTACTTCGAATTGCAGTTTAGTATAATCACATTCTTGAACTCGAATTTAGCTTGACTGAATAACAATATTGGTGAGTTAGTGGGTAGTTGATATAAGTCTATGTGGGTTCGACACTCAACTTATCATTTTATTACTTGTACGACCACATATACTTGCATGTGTGTTTGGGGGAAACAACAAGCATGCTCAGATGGCTCGCCCAGTTTATCGTGGTGCGTTATCTAGCCATGGTTCTCACAGTACTTAGTAGGGTCGCTCATCTCTCAGTGCCCTCCTAGCTCAGAGTTCATCCTGTGCTCCATCTGTATAGGGATCATCTATGCCGAGTTCTTCTACAAGTTATCCCGGTGCTCGAGGCTCTCTTTAGTCCCCACCAATACTGGGGAGTTGCTATGATTGTGGAGAGTTTGGTCATATCCAGAGGCACTGTCCCCGCCTTATGGGAGGTTTATCTCAGGAGAGGAGTCAACTTTCGACTTCGAAACCAGTTACTTCATCGCTCGCTCAGCCAGCTCGGGGTGGAGCTTAGTCAGCTAGGGGTTTCCCTAGAGGGGGAGGCCGATCAGGTGGTGGTCAAGCCCGTTTCTATGCACTTTCTGCCAAGCTAGAAGTTATTGCTTCAGACACAGTGATCACAGGTATTGTCTCAGTATGTCACCGAGATGCTTCTGTATTATTTGACCCTGGCTCCATCTATTCATATGCATCCTCGTATTTTACTCATTATTTGGATATGCCCCGTGAGTCTTTAACTTTATCTATTTATGTATCTATTCCGGTGGGTGATACTGTTACCGTGGACCATGTGTATCGGTAGTGTGTAGTGATTATTGGGGGATTGGAGACTAGAGTTGACCTTTTGCTGCTTAGTATGGTTGATTTTGACGTGATATTGGGTATGGATTGGTTGTCTCCCTTTCATGCTATTTTAGACTACCATGCTAAGACCGTAATATTGGCGATGCCGGAGTTGCATCGGACAGAGTGGCAAGGTTCTTTAGATTATGTCCCCAATAGAGTGATCTCGTACTTGAAGGCCTAGCGGATGGTTGGGAAGGGTTTCTATCTTATCTGGCTTTTGTGAGGGATATTAGTGCTGAGACCCCTAGTATTGATTCTGTTCTGGTGGTGCGAGATTTTCCGGAAGTGAATCCTGTAGACCTGTCAGGCATGCCGCCGGACAGGGATATTGACTTCGGTATTGATTCGGTACCGGACACTCAGCCCATTTCTATCCCACTGTACCGTATGTCACCGACTGAGTTGAAGGAGTTAAAGGAGCAGCTTTAGGAGATCCTTAATAAGGGGTTTATTAGGCCTAGTGTGTCACCTTAGGGTACACCGGTCCTGTTTGTGAAGAAAAAGGATGGTTCTATGAGAATGTGCATTAATTACAGACAATTGAACAAAGTCACAATCAAGAACAAGCATCCATTGCCGCATATTGACGATCTATTTAACCAGCTTCAGGGAGCAAGGGTGTTCTCCAAGATTGATTTGAGTTTAGGGTATTACCAGTCGAAGATTCGGGACTCGAATATTCTTAAGACAGTTTTCATGGCCCGTTATGGTCATTATAAGTTCCTTATGATATCGTTTGGGCTAACCAATGCCCTGGAAACATTGATACATCTGATAAGTAGCATGTTACAGCCATATCTTGACTCATTTGTTATTGTATTCATTGATGATATCCTGTTGTACTCTTGTATCCAGGAGGAGCATGCCCTGCATTTGCGGATTGTGTTACAGCGGTTGGGGCAGAGAAGCTTTATGCTAAGTTCTCCAAGTGTGAGTTTTGGCTCAGTTGTTTAGTGTCATTCTTGGGGAACATGTTGTCCAGTGAGGGTATTCAGGTGGATCCGAAGAAGATAGATGAGGTTCAGAGTTGGACCAGGCCGTCCTCAGCTACAGAGATTCGGAGCTTTCTTGGTTTGGCTGGTTATTACCGTCGGTTCGTGCAGGGTTTCTCATCTATTGCATCACCCTTAACTAAATTGACCCAAAAGGGTGCTCCTTTAAGGTGGTCAGATGAGTGTGAGGCGAGTTTCAGAAGCTCAACATAGCCTTGACCACAGCTCCAGTTCTAGTCCTGCTATCAGCTTCTGGTTCTTATACAGTATATTGTAATGCTTCTCGGATCGTTATTGGGTATGTTTTGACGCATGAGGATAGGGTGAATACTTATGCTTCGCAACAATTGAAGCCCCATGAGAAGAACTACCCTGTTCATAATTTGGAGTTGGCTACCATTGTTCACGCGTTGAAGATTTGGAGGCACTATCTCTATGGTGTGTCTTGTAAGGTATTTACTGGTCATCGCAGCCTCCAACACTGGTTCAAATAGAAGGATCTCAATTTGAGGCAGCGGAGATGGTTGGAGCTTCTAAATGACAATGATATTACTATTCTGTATCATCCGGGGAAGGCCAATGTGGTGATCGATGCCTTGAGTGGAAGGCGGTGAGTATGGGCAGTTTTTCATTCATTCCTATTGGAGAGACACCTCTTGTGGTTGATGTTCAGGCTTTGGCCAACCAGTTCGTGAGATTGGATATTTCGGAGCCCAATCGGGTGCTAGCTTGTGTGGTTTCTCGGTCTTCCTTATTTGATCTCATCAGAGAGCGCCAGTATGATGATACTCATTTGCTTGTCCTCAAGGATAGATTTCTACGCGGTGATGCTAGAGATGTGACTATTTGTGAGGATACGGTGTTGAGGATGCAGGGTCGGGTAGGTGTGCCTAATATAGATAGGCTTCAAGAGTTGATTCTTGAGGAGACCCACAACTCGCGGTATTCTATCCATCCGGGTGCCGCAAAGATGTACCAGGATTTGAGATAGAACCATTGGTGGAGGATAATGAAGAAAGATATAGTTGGGTTTGTAGCTCCAGTCTCAACTGTCAGAAGGTAAAATATGAGTATTAGAGACCGGGTGGGTTGCTTCAGAAGATAGATATTCTAGAGTGGAAGTGGGAGAGGATCACCATGGATTTCATAGTTGGGCTCCCATGGACTTCGAGGAAGTTCGATGCTATTTGGGTGATTGTGGATTGGCTGACCAAGTCTGCGCACTTTATTCTAGTGAGTACCACTTATTCTTCGGATTGGTTGGTTGTGATTTACATCAGAGAGATTGTTCACCTTCATAGAGTGCCAGTTTCCATCAATTCAGACAGAGGAACACAGTTTACATCGTAGTTTTGGAGAGCCATGCAACGAGAGTTGGGCACTCAGCTGGAGTTGACCACAGCATTTCATCCTCAGATAGATGGGCAGTCCAAGCGCACTATTTAGATATTGGAGGATATGTTACGTGCTTGTGTCATTAATTTTGGGGGTTCATGGGACCAGTTTTTACTGCTCGCGGAGTTTGCTTACAACAACAGTTAGTAGTCGAGTATTCAGATGGCTCCATATGAGGATTTAGATAGGAGGCAGTGTAGATCTCTGGCGGGTTGGTTAGAGCCGGGAGAGGCTAGGCTATTGGGCACCGATTTGGTTCAGGATGCTTTGGACAAGGTTAAATTGATTCAGGAGCAGCTTCGCACGGCACAGTCAAGACAAAAGAGTTATGTTGATAGGAAGGTCCGTGATATGTCTTACATGGTTGGGGAGAAGGTTATGCTAATGGTTTCACCCATGAAGGGTGTTATGAGATTTGGGAAGAAGGGCAAGTTGAGCCCTTGGTTCATTAGGTCTTTTAAGATACTTCAGAGGATTGGGGAGGTAGCTTACAAGCTTGCCTTGCCACCTAGTTTGTCGAGTATGCATCTAGTATTTCATGTTTCTATACTCCGGAAGTATACCAGCAATCCATCACATGTTTTGGATTTCATCACGGTTCAGTTGGATGGTGATTTGACTTATGATGTAGAGCCAGTAACTATTTTGGAGCGACAGGTTCGGAAGTTGAGGTCCAAGGATATAGCTTTAGTGAAAGTGCAGTGGAGAGGTCGACCCGTGGAGGAGGCTACTTAGGAGATCGAGCGGGAGATGCGAAGCAGATATCCACACCTATTTGAGTCTCCAGGTATGTTTCTAAACCCGTTCGAGGACGAATATTTGTTCAAGTGGGGGAGGATGTAACGACCCGGTTGGTCGTTTCGAGCATTATAGCCTCGCTACCCTATTTTCTACTTCATTTATGTTATACAGCAATATTTTGACTTATTGGGTTAGTTGGTTCGGGTCCGGAGTGATTTCGGAGTGAATTGGGACACTTAATATCTTATTGAAAGCTTAAGTTATAAAAAGTTGAAGGATATTGACTTATGTGTAAACAGCCTCGAATTTGATTTTTGATGGTTCTGTTTGCTCTATTAGGTGATTTTGGACTTAGAAGCGCGTCTGAATTGTGTTTTGGAGGTCCGTAGTAGAATTAGGCTTGAATTGCCGAAAGTTGGAATTTTGGGAAGTTTGACCGGGAATGGACTTTTTCATATTGGGGTCGGATTGGATTTCTGGAAGTTGGACTAGGTCTGTGGTGTCATTTATGACTTGTGTGCATACTTTAAGGTCAACCGGACTTGATTTGATAGGTTTTGACATCGTTTGTTAAATTTGAAAATTTCAAAGTTCATTAGGCTTGAATCCGTGTGTAATTTGGTTTTTTGATGTTGTTGGAGGTGATTTGGGTATTCGACTAAGTTTGTAGGATGTTATGGGACGAGTTGGTATGTATGGTTGAGGTCCCGAGGTCCTTGGGTGAGTTTCGGGTGGTTAACGGGTCATTTTTGGCCTTTGTGTGATAGCTGATCTGTTGCTGTATTTTCATTCTGGTTTCCTCTTACGCGTTCGCGAGAGGAGCCTTGCATTGGCGAAGAGTGTTTTCTGAGTTAACGAACTTTGTTCTACGCGTTCGCTAGGGAGCGGACGTGAACGCGAAAGGTAGGGCAGTGTGTGCATCTCAAACGCGTGAGTAGTGTCGCGTTCGCGAAGAAGAAGAGGCAACTAGGGACCCCAGGACTTTGGTCAATGCGTTCACGATGTATTGGCCGCGTTCGCGATCGGTTGAGCTGGTAAAGCTTCGCGTTCGCGAAGAGTAAATTTGAGAGGCAGTCTAAGTGTTCTATGCGAACGCGAGAGGACGGTCGCATTCGCGAAAAAGAAAATCTAGGTAGACTGTATTAATTTCAAAAACGAGGATTTGAACCCATTTTCATATTTTAAGCTAGAGAGCACGGATTTCGGCGATTCTTGAGGATTTTTGTGGAGTTGATTGGGGTAAGTGACTCTTACTTGGTTTTTGCTAAATCCCATAATTATATCTTTAATTTTATCATCTAATTTGTGATTTGGGGTGAAAAATTAGAAGAAAAAAAAGAGAAAGTGTTCTTGAGATGGATTTTTGAGGTTTTGAATGGGATTTTATTATTGGATTTGAGTAAATTTAGTATGGTTAGACTTGTGAGTGAATGGGCTTTCGGATTTTGTGACTTTTGTCGGATTTCAAGACGTGGGCATGGGAGCTGGATTAAGCCAATTTCGGATTTTTGGGTATAATTTAGTAGTTTTCTTGTGCAATTGATCCCTTTAGCCTATATTAATTATAGTGTACTGCTTGTGGCTATATTCGGGATGTTCGGAGACTGACTCGCGAGATAAGGGCATTTCGGAGTAGAGTTTTCGCTCGGATTGAGGTAAGTAACAGTTATAAATCTGGTCGTGAGTGTATGAAACCTCGAACGTTGTGCTATGTGATTACGTTGGAGGTAACGCACATGCTAGGTGACAGGTGTGTGTACGTGCACCATAGGGATTGTGATTTGGTCCGTCCCGTGAAATCGTAAATTGGACTAATTTATTATTGGCTATATGTTTTTCTCAGTGCTATGGAAATTTGGCTGAATTTCATGTTAGAAATCATGTTTAGGCTATATGATATCACTGTTGAGACCCGCAGAGGTCATGTACTTGTTGATATAGCTGCTATTTGTTGTCTTATACTCAGACATAGCTTTACTTGTTTATCAGACCTTCATCTCTCCTTGTTCTTTATTGATATATGATATTATCTATGTTTGGGCTGATTTACATGATTTTCTGATAGCCCGAGAGACTGGGGAGGTTAGTGACTGAGATAGGGCTTGAGTGCCGAGCTGTGAGCTATACGTATATGGATCGGGTTGCACGCCGTAACGAGACTGAGGGCTGTATGTATATGGATCGGGCTACACAACGCAATGAGCCTTAGGGTTGTATTTATGTATATGGATCGAGTTGCGCGCCATAACGAGCCTTATAGCTATTTGTAGATTATGGGTCGGGCTGCACGCCGTAGTGATATGGCGCTTGGGCTGAATGAGGCCCTCCGGAGTCTGTACACCCCCAGTGAGCACAGGTACCTATTGATTGTGAGTACTGAGGTTGAGAGCCGAGTGATTAAGCTGTCGAGGTAGTTAAGTGACAGTAGCTCTGTCAAGCTATACTTGTCTTCATTTGTTGTTGCACTTAGTTGTTACCTGACAGTGTTGTGAAATTGTTGAAAGTCTTTATATTCGGTTTACTTGATCTTGAACTGTAATAAACTAATTTGACTTGAAATTCCGGATTAAAAGCGTGTCTATTCTTTACTGAAATTACTAAAATGAATTGTATTTGTATAGCTCGTCACTACTTCTCAGTTCCTTATTTACTCCTGTTACTTACTGAGTTGGAAGCACTCACGTTACTCCCTGCACCTTGTGTGCAAATTCAGGTGTGACCGGACACGGAGGTCACTGAGCTCGTGCGCGGTCGATTTTTGAAGATTTACGAGGTAGCTACCGACGTTCGCAGACCTTGTGCTCCTTCTTTATTATCTTTCTTTTTTGTATTAATATTTAGACGCAGACTATTGTAAACATTGTCTTTAGATTGAAAGTCTAGTTGCTCATGATTTGGTGACACCCTGATGTTTGGGGCTACTTTTTCGCATTTGTATTTTGGGTTTAACTCCTATTTCTATAAAAACTCTGTTATGAAAAATCTTTTGATTTAGCTTTTTGTAAGATATCGAAGTGTTTTGAAAATGTCGGCTTGCCTAGTACCGCAATAAGCGTCATCACGACAGGTTCGGGTTTTACGTCATGACAAAGAATTTAGCCATACATACCTCCATTAATATTCCTTCATTCTCCTACGATGTTGAACCGATTCTACAACATCAATCTGCAACATAGTAAACTAGTTAGGTCACTACTAGCAAGAAAACACATACTTTTTATTATTTAGATACTTTATCAAATACTTAATGTATAAGATACACTATCATCTCCTTTGATGGAATTTTTTCCTCCAACAATCACCGTTTCTACCAATAACTAATCCCACAATTATCCTCAAGTAGTTCATAACCTCTAACTAAGGGTGTACAAACCGAACTGGAAAATTACATCAAAACAAAAAGTCAAATCAAATCGATTAAAAATTCGACTAAGTTTGATTTGATTTGATTTGATATTGAGTAAAAAAACCCGAACCAAACCAACATATAAATATATAATTTTTTATATATATTTCTAAGGTTTTATATAGATTTTCCTTTAAAAATGTCTAGATATATTTAGGATTCTCTTACGTGATATAATATTTAATAGAATATGAAGTGCTACATATTTATTAACCTTAAATAATGGGTTGTATGATTACTTTCTTATTAAGTGTTAGTGAAAATCGTCAATCTCTTTGTTTTTCCATATTCATATGTCAAGATCTATTAAATTGCTATATCTTTTTCGAATTTGAAGTGATTATATTATTTAGGTATCGTATTGATTTTTATATTTAATTACTAAATTCGATTAATCTTAAAAGTATACATCAACAAAAGATTATTTTCAGACAACTAAAAAGATAACTATCATGTGTTACTAAGTAAATTCTCCCATAAGAATATTTTAATAGATAATATTGTCACACCTCCTTTTTTACCACCCGAGGGTAATATAAGGGAGTTTTTCCAATTAAAGTGACATTATTCGAAATGAGATTATTTTATTTTATCAGAGTCGTCACTTGGAATAATTTTTTTGGGTGTCCCAAGTCACCGGTTTATTTTAAAATCCCAAATCGAAGAAATTTCGACTTTATTTTAAAAGTCTGCGATTCAGAAATTCTAAGTAAGGAATTTTGTTAACCCGGGAGAAGGTGTTAAGCATTCTCGGGTTCCGTGGTTCTAGCACGGTCGCTTAAACTATTAATAATTGGTCTATCATCTGATTTACTACACATTTTAAACTCATTGTGCATTTTTAACTTTATAACCGCCTTTTAATTATTTTAAAAAAAAACCGCTTTTAGGATTTATGGAATTATTTCTTGAACAAGCTACTATTGTCGTACACTTGTTTGTTTTGGAACAAGCCGCGAACCACGGTACAAGAAATGCACCCGCGATTCGCGACATGTTTATTTTATTAATATTCGAAGTTGTTATGATCGGGCTACATGAAATGCACCCCCGATTTTGGGAATAAGGTATCACAACTACGCCACGGGAACCGTACCCGTAGCTATGATAAGTTTATTATAACGCGCCTAAAGCAACTAGCGCATTTAAATTATTTTCCTAATCTTTGAGATTGTTGGGATGCCAAATTTATGGACGGGATATTATTGGGGAGCAAATAGGCTAGCTAACATGATCTATTACTTGGTCAGATTCCTTATGGTTTAAGACCCACATTATGGCCCATTCTTATTACTTGCCAAGAAAGAAACAACTCCAATTTTTCCATCTACTTGATTAAAAGCATTTATTCAAGAACCCAGACTACATACATCACATTCGGAAAAAAAACCAATTAAAACAATTTAAATAAAACTAAGACATGCTACTCAAACGATGTAGAATCACAAATCAACCAACACGCGCACCGAGCTATCATAACACAATAAAATGAGAAGAAAAATTGAGAAATGGACCTTTTATTGATGAATAAAGCTGAAAATTATAAATTAATCGGACTAAATAAAGCAACAATCCTTGAACCGGAACACCGAAATTAACGATCCGAAACCTCGAATCAACACCGGAAAGCTCGAAATCCAAAACGACTTCAATCAAACGATTAACTAAAACCTCCAAATATTTGACAAATATCTACCTTTGGTACACTGGTGAGAACTCATTCTCATCCGCACCCTCAATTTCTCCTCCACCGTCCATTTCCTCCTTATCACGGTTTGAATGCATGGAATTCGCACAATGTGAAATGCAAAATGCCCCCAATTGCAACAAAATTTAAATGAAATGATTCAGATTTGATTCAACGTAGAAAGAGATCAATTTAACCTGCCAATCTGAATTTATATAGCACTCGCGAATCCCATCAAATTGCCAAGTCAGAAGCTGAGGGATCTGAGAGAATGATCATCCAAGATTCAATTATTCACGAATTCCAGAAAAGTTTTATAAAGAAACTACAAAGCTATGGACTGTATGCATACAGATTTTGATGTTTGTCTTCGTTCTCTTTGGAAATGGGGAATCCGCCGCTTATTTTTTGTTGGGAGTCTAGGTCTAGGAAATAAAAATTTAGGGTAGAGTTTTTATCATTGGGTCTTTTATATGAAGGTGGGAAGGGATGATGGTCATTGGATTAGAAGAAAATAGATAGCTAGGATTAAATCTTACACTTAAGTGGGCTAATGGGTTGGGAAGAATGGGCTAAGGGTAATTGGGTTGGACCATGTCTTTTGGGTTTGAACTTAGGCTAAAAAGATCAAATAATACCATGTATCTATAAAAATATAAAAATCACTCTAAATTAAAATAAACTAATATAAAACTAAATACTACGAGTGAAACTAATTTTTTTGTATTTTCGAATGTTATAATACTATAAATATAAATATACTAATTGACTTTAATCTAAAGATGAAAATCTTTATTTATTTATTTTTTTTGTAATTTTTATTTTTTTGTGATAAAATAAAGTACAGAGTCAAAACTATTTAAAATAACGATATTAAACCTAAACTAAATATTTTACGCTAAAATGTGTAAAATATTGGGGAGGGTTAAAAATTACATGTCTACAAATGTGTTTGTCGATTTTTTAATTTTTTTCTAAAAAAATATTTACTTATCCAAAATTTTAAAAAGGTAATATTGAAATAATATCTAAGTAACAAAAAATCCGAAAAACCCGACAAAACCGATAAAATCGAACCAATCCAAACAGATACAATTGGTTTGGTTTGGTTTTGATAAAAATCGAACCAACCCGGTCCATGCACACCCCTGCCTCTAACAATACCTATATGTCCAACAATCTACTCTAAACCAATCAACTTTATCAATTATCATATCTCACAATCTCTATGTCACGACCCTAAAACGGACCCGATCGCGATGACACCTATTCTGAAACTAGGCCAGCCGAAACAGACCCCAAAACCAACCAAGCAATTATAATAAGTCATTAATAAGCTAAAATTCCAAAATGTAAGGTATAATAGAACAGTGTGGAAATAAAATACGGCCCGACACCGGGGTGTCACCAGTCATGAGCAACTACAACTCGTCTAGAAATATGAAAAGGCAACATAGTCCGAAACAAAGCTAGTACAAACGGAATAAAGATAGGAAAGAAAAGCACTGGGCTGCGGACGCCAAGCAGCTACCTAGTCAACTCAGAAAGCCTGCTGGAAGACAAATCAACACTCGCTAGCGTGACCCGAGACTCCTGGATCTGCACAGAGGGTGCAAGGAGTAATGTGAGTACGCAAGTAAGAATCAACATAGGATCAAGTTTTAGGTTTAATAATACCTCGAAGAAGTTCTCTTGATTTCCCCCTTCAATCTCCCCCAAGAAGCTCCAAAATTGACTCAAAAATGGTGAACTATGGCCAAAAATCGCGAATATAGCCTTTTAAACATTCTGCCCAGCGATTTAAATTCATTAATCGTGATCGCGGAAAATGTCTCGCAATTGCGAAGCACAAATCTGACTGCCCTCATTTTAACCCTACTCGATCGCATAACACTCCACGCGATCGCGTAGCACTGCCTTGGCTACCTTCCGCGATCGCGGCTTCGCCACGCGATCGTATAGAACAATCATATTCTCTTCTCACCAGCTCATTGCCTTCTACGCGAATGCGACCCTAGTCACACGTTCGCAAACAACAATTTCACAGCCTACTGCGATCGCGCCCTAACCTCTGCGATCGCATAGAACAATTTTCACCCTTGCTCAACTGAGCCTACGCGATCGTGAACACTCATAATACGCGATCGCGAAGAACAGAAATGGCTGCAACTGAAACTAGAAAATCTGCAACTTTTTCAAACATGAACTTGATCCGTTTAATCACCCGAAACTCACCCGAGGCCCTCGGAACCCCAACCAAACATGACAACATATCTAATATTATCATTCAAACTTATTCCAACCTTCGGAATGCTCTAAACAACATCAAGGCATCAAATCAACCATGGATTCAAGCCTAAGAACTCCAAAAACTTCTGAATTCCGATTTCGATCAAAAAGTCTATCAAACCTCGTCCGAATGACCTGAAATTTTGCACAAACATCACGAATGACACAACGGACCTACTACAACTTCCGGAATTCCATTCCGACCCCTTTATCAAAATCTCCCCTATCAACCGTAAAATGTCAAAATTCTAATTTCGCCAATTCAAGCCTAAATCTATTCCGGACCTCCAAAATACATTCCGATTAGGATCTTATGTCCCAAATCACTTCCTAAAGCTATATGAATCATAAAAACCGAATTCCGAGACCATTTACTCACAAGTCAACTTCCAGTTGACTTTTCTAACTAAAAGGCCAACTTAAGAGACTAAGTGTCTCATTTCTCTACGAAACTACTTCGAACCCAAACTAACCAACACGATGCGATAAAATACAGATGAACAACATATAAAGAAGAAGAAATGGGGAAATGGAGCGGTAACTCATGAAATGACTGGCTGGGTCATTACATCCTCCCATTCTTAAACAAACGTTCGTCCTCGAACGAGTTAAGAAACATACATGAAGTCTCAAATAGGTGAGGATATCTGCTCCGCATATCCTGCTCGATCTCCCAAGTAGCCTCCTCCAAGGGCCAACCTCTCCATTGCACTTTCACCGAAGCTATATCCTTTGATCTCAACTTTCGAACCTGCCGCTCCAAAATAGCTACTGGCTCCACATCATAAGTCAAATCCCCATCTAACTGAACCGTGCTGAAATCCAAAACATGAGACAGATCGCCAATATACTTCTGGAGCATTGAAACATGAAATACCGGATGCACACCCGATAAGATGGGTGGCAAACCAAGCTCATAAGCCACCTCCACAATCCTCCGAAGCACCTCAAAAGGCTCAATGAACCGAGGACTCAATATACCCTTCTTCCCAAATCTCATAACACCCTTCATGGGTGAAACCTTTAATAGAACCTTCTCACCAACCATGTAGGACACATCACGAACCTTCCTGTCAACATAACTCTTTTGTCTCGATTGCGCTGTACGAAGCCTCTCCTGAATTACCTTCACCTTTTCTAAAGCATCCTGCACCAAAAGCCTAGCCTCACCCGGCTCAAACCAACCAACTGGAGATCTAGACCGTCTCCCATACAAAGCCTTATATGGAGCCATCTGAATACTCGACTGATAATTGTTGTTATAAGCAAACTCTGCGAGTGGTAGAAACTGATCCCATGACCCTCCAAAATTAATGATGCAAGCGCACAACATATCCTCCAATATCTAAATAGTACGCTCGGACTGTCCATCCGCCTGAGGGTGAAAAGCTGTGCTCAACTCAACCTGAGTACCCAACTCTCGCTGCACGACCCTCCAAAACTGCGAAGTAAACTGAGTACCTCTATCTGAAATTATGGAAATTGGGACACCATGCAAACAAAAAATCTCTCGGATATAGATCTCTACCAACTGCTCTAAAGAATAGGTAGTACATACAAGAATGAAGTGCACGAACTTGGTCAGCCGATCCACAATCACCCAAATAGCATTGAACTTCTTCAAAGTCTATGGGAGTCCAACTATAAAGTCCATGGTGATTCACTCCCACTTCCACTCTGGAATATCCATCCGCTAAAGCAAGCCACCCGTTCTTTGATGCTCATATTTCACATGATGACAATTGAGACACCGAGCTACAAATCCCACAATGTCCTTCTTCATTCTCCTCACCAATAATGTTGTCTCAGATCCTGATACATCTTCGCGGCACCCGGATGGATGGAATACTGCGAGCTATGGGCCTCCTCCAGAATCAACTCTTAAAGCCCATCTACATTGGGCACGCATATCCAACCCTGCATCCTCAATACCCCATCATCACCAATAGTCACATCTCTGACATCGTCGTGCTAAACTCTGTCCTTAAGGACAAGCAAATGAGGATCATCATACTAGCGCTCTCTGATGCGATCAATTAAGAAGACCGAGAAATCACACAAGCCAATACCCGACTGGGCTCCGAAATATCCAACCTCACGAACCGATTGGTCAAGTCCTGAACATCAACTGCAAGAGGTCTCTCCCCAATAGGAATATACGCCAAACTCCCCATACTCACCGCCTTCCTACTCAAAGCATCGGCTACTACATTGGCCTTCCTTGGATGGTACAAGATAGTAATATCATAGTCCTTTAGTAGCTCTAACCATCTTCGCTGCCTCAAATTGAGATCCTTCTGCTTGAACAAGTGCTGGAGGCTATGATGATCAGTAAATACCTCACAAGACACACCATACAAATAATGCCTCCAAATCTTCAACGTGTGAACAATGGCAGCCAACTCTAGATCATGAACATGGTAGTTCTTCTTATGGGGATTCAACTGACGAGAAGCATAAGCAATAACTCTACCCTCCTGCATCAACATACACATAATACCAACTCTCGAAGCATCACAATACACGATATATAAACCTGAAGCTGATAGTAAAACTAATACTGGAGTTGTGGTCAAGGAAGTCTTGAGCTTTTGAAAGCTCGCCTCACACTAATCCGACCACATGAAAGGAACACCCTTTTGAGTCAACTTGGTCAAAGGTGATGCTATAGATAAAAATCCCTGAACGAATCGACGGTAATAACCCACCAAACCAAAAAAGCTGCGAATCTCTGTGGCTGAGGAAGGTCTGTGCCAACTCTGAACCGCCTCTATCTTCTTTGGATCGACCTGAATACCCTAACTAGACACCACGTTCCCCAAGAATGCCACTAAACTAAGCCAAAACTCACACTTGGAGAACTTTGCAAAAAGCTTCTCCTCCCTCAATCTTTGTAACACAACTCTCAAATGCTCTGCGTGCTCCTCCTGACTACGTGAGTATACTAGAATATCATTAATGAAAATAATCATGAACAAGTCGAGATAAGGCTGAAACACGCTGTTCATTAGATGCATGAACGCTGCTAGGGCATTGGTCAGCCCAAAAGACATCACCGGGAACTCATAATGACCATATCGGGTCCTGAAAGCTATCTTAAAAATATTTGAGTCCCTGATCTTCAGCTGGTGATACCCTGAACGAAGATTAATCTTAGAGAATTCTCTCGCTTCCTGAAGCTGGTCAAATAAATCATCGATACGAGGCAAAGGATACTTGTTCTTGATTGTTACTTTGTTCAACTACCTGTAATCAATACACATCCTCATCATGCCATCCTTCTTCTTCACAAATAGAACAGGCGCACCCTAAGGCGACACACTAGGCCAAATGAACTCCTTATCAAGGAGTTCCTAAAGCTTCTCCTTCAACTCCTTCAACTCCGCTGGTGCCATACGATATGATAGAATAGAAATAGGTTGAGTGCCCAGCACCAGATCAATACCAAAATCAATATCCCTGTCTGGTGGCATGACTGGCAGGTCTGCAGGAAACACATCGAGAAAATCCCTCACTACAGGAACAGAATCAATACTAGGAGTCTCTGCACTGACTTCCCTCACAAAGGCTAAGTATGAAAGACAACCTTTCCCAACCATCCGCTGGGCCTTCAAGCCAACATCATTGTCTTGTCATGACAGTCCAAAATAGCACGACACGGAGACAGCCAATCCATGCCCAATATCACATCGAAGTCCACTGTACAAAGCAATAACAGGTCCACTCGGGTCTCCAGACCCCCAATAGTCACCACACATGACTAGTACACATGGTCCACAACAATAGTATCGCCCACCAGAGTAGATACACGGACAGATAAAATAAGATACTCACGGGGCGTATCCAAATAACGAGCAAAATATGATGAAACATATGAAAAAGTGGAACCTGGATCAAATAACACAGAGGCATCTCTATGGCAGACTGATACAATACCTGTAATCACAGCATCTAAAGCAATAACATTGGGTCTAGTTGGGAGTGCATAGAAATGGGACTGACCACCACCTAATCGACCTCCCCCTCTAGGGCAAGCCCTAGCTGATTGTCCTCCACCCCTAGCTGGCTGGGTGGGTGGTGAAGTAACTGGTGCCGAAGTCGATGGCTGACTCCTCCATTGAGATGAACCTCCAAGATGACGATGACACTGCCTCCACATATGACCCAACTCTCCACACTCATAATAACTCCCTAGTGTTGAAGACGGGGATTGAAGGGAACCCCTAGCACCGGGATAACTAGCAGATGCACCTGCCATAGAAGAGCCCTAAACTGATGGAGCGCGGGACAAACTCTGGGCTAGAAAGGAACTGAGGGATGAATGGCCCTGATGAGAAGTGTGAGAACCATGGCCCGATGGTTCCCCACGATAACCTGGGCGGGTTGACTGAGCATGCCTGAATGGGCAGCCTCTGTCGTGCTGAAACTGACCTCTCGAAGGGGCACCATCGAAACTACCAGTTCCCCGAGGCCTCTTGGCCTCCCTCTTATCTCGCTTCTAGCGACAAACTAACTCAATCTCGCGAGCGATATCAACAACCTCCTAAAAAGTAGCACCTGGCACCCTCTCCATGGTCATAAGAATCCAAAGCTGATATGTGAGGCCATCAACGAACCTCCTAATCTTCTCTCTATCCGTCGGAACCAACAAAATAGCATGATGAGCTAACTCCGAGAACCTCATCTCATACTATGTCACAATCAAATCACCCTATCGCAACTGCTCAAACTGCCTGTGCAGCTCCTCCCCGTGGGACTGTGGCACATACTTCTCCAAAAAAAGAACGGAGAACTACTGCCAGGTAAGGGGAACTGCACTAATAGGCCTACGTCTCTCATAAGCCTCCCACCAATTGAAGGTAGCTCCAGAAAACTGAAAAGTAGTAAATGCTACCCTGCTAGTCTTTAGAATACCCGTTGTACGAAGAATCCTCTGACACTTTTCCAAGAAACCCTAGGCATCCTCACCCTCTATACTACTGAAAGTCGGAGGCTGAAGTCTACCAAATCTCTCTAATCTGTGTTGCTCGTCCTCTAGCATAATGGGAGCTACATAGTCTTGAGCAACTGTAGCCGGTTGGGCTGGATGTGCCCCCAACATCTGAAGTCCCTGCACGACCTACTCAGGTGTGCTAGCGGCGGGAGTCCGAGGGCCTCTCATTGCCTGAGAAGTAGTTGCGGCTTTAGTAACAAAGACCGCCTGATCTAGGCCAGTGCACACTGATAGAATCTGGGCCAGGGCCTCCTGAAGGCCTGGAATCACAATAGGCACAATTGGTTCCTGAGCTGGTGCTGTTGGAGCATCCGCAACTGGGACCTGATCATTAACTGGGGCGGTTGGTAGATCTGCAGGTGCTGCCCTAGCTATTGTGTAGGCTACACCCCTTCCCCCACCACGGCATCGACCGCATCCGCGTCCCCTAGTTGCCATAGTTGGTGGCACTGGTGGCCGTTCATCCTGACCGGTAGCACATGTCCTCACCATCTGTGAGAGAATAGAACAACAGAAGTTTAGTACTAGAATCAACAGATTTGCACAACAGGAATTCAAGAATGTGAAGTTTTCCTAAAGGTTCTACAGCCTCCCAAGGATAAATACAGACGTCTCTGTACCGATCCGCGAGACTCTACTCAACCTACTCATGACTCGTAAGACCTATGTAACCTAGGCTCTGATACCAACTTGTCACGACCCTAAAAAAGGGCACGGTCGTGATGGTACCTATCGTGGAACTAGGCCAGCCGACACAAACCCAAAAACCAACCAAGTAATTATAATAAGTCATTTAAAGTCATTAATAAGCTAAAATCCCAAAACGTAAGGTATAATAGAACAGTGCGGAAACAAAACACGGCCCGACATTGGGGTGTCACCATTCATGAGCAACTACAACTCGTCTAGAAATGTGAAAAGACAACATAGTCTAAAACAAAGCTAAAACAAGTGGAATAAATATAGGAAGGAGAAGCACTGGGCTACGGACGTCAAGAAGCTACCTAGTCAACTTCGAAAGCCTGCTAGAAGACAATTCAGCACTCACTAGCATGACCCGAGACTCCTGTATCTGCACACAGGGTGCAGAGAATAATGTGAGTACGCCAACTCAGTAAGTAATAAAAGTAAAGATAGATGAGCAGTAAGAAAACACGTAAACCACAACATGACGCTACAACAAGACAATATAAGTCCAAAACAATACAATAAAGCAATAACACTCGTAAAAATATCTCAGTTAAGTAAAACCTTTTTAAAACAACTTTCAATAATTTCAAGCGTGTGATGAAAATAGTGAGAAAAGAATAGAAATGTAAACAGCCCCTCAGGCAAAACATATACCACAACTGCCCATTGGGCAAAATATCAACAGAACCATCCCCTCGGGCTACCTCACAATCACTCGTATCAGCCCCTCGGGCAATATCATGAAACAACAACAGCCCCTCAAGTAATATCACATCTTACATTGGGTACCCGCTCTCACTTGGGGTTTGCAGACTCCTAAAGGGGCTCCTACAATCCAATCGCTATAACAAGCCATCTCGTAGCATATTCAAATATGCCCTCAGCCTCATAACAAGCCACCTCGTGGCATAACAAATCACGCCTTCAGCCTCATAATCATGAATCAGTACAACACTGCTTCGGCATGCAGCCCGATCCCATAATACCCTCACAACACAAACCCTCATCCTCACTCAGTCAGAAATCTTTCGAGCCACTCGGGCAATGGTAAAATATGATGCTCAGCCCAAAATTTCCTTTAAAATATCAAAATGGAGTAAATATGGCTAAGTTATGAAAACAGTAGAATACAACATGATTGAGTACAAATATGAAGTCAAAACATTGAGGAATAGTAGTAAAATCCCCTCAGGGTCGAAAACAGTTGGCACGAGGCCCAAATATGGCATTCAGCCCAAAACACGATAATACTTTCCAAAACACAATGATATCAAACATGCGACTTAACAGTCATACAGGACAGACTAAGTCACAATCCCCAATGGTGCACGACCCCACGCTCGTCATCTAGCGTGTGCGTCACCTCAAAGTAGCACAACGATGTGAAATTCGGGGTTTCATGCCCTCAGGACAACATTTACAATCATTACATACCACTATCCGGTTCAAACTCTAGCCCGCGATACCTTTGCCTCTTGACTCGGCCTCCGGATGCTCCAAATCTAACAAAAAACATATTTATACCATCAAAATATGCTAAGGGAATAAGGCCCACTTGAAAATACCCAATTTACATCAAAAATCCCGAATTTGGCCAACCCGACCCCCAGGCCCACGTCTCGGATTCCAATAAAAATCACAAAACTAGAATCCTTACACTCTCACGACTTTATACATATCAAATACATCAAAATCCAACCACGAATGACCCCTCAAATCAAAGTCTCCAATTTCAAGCCCTAACTCTCCAATTTTTAGGCTTCAAATCCCACTAATTTCATGTTTAAACAAGTAAGAATTAACATAGGATCGAGTTTTAGGTTCAATAATCTTACCTCAAAGAAGTTCTCTTGATTTCCCCCTTTAATATCCCCCAAGAAGCTCCAAAGCCGACTCAAAAATGGTGAACTATGGCCAAAAATCGCAAAAATAGCCTTTTAAACATTCTGTCCAACGATTTAATTTCCTTAATCACGATCGTGGAAAATGCCTCGCGATCGCGAAGCACAAATCTGACTTCCTCATTTTAACCCCACGCGATCACGTAGCATTGCCTTGGCTACCTTTCGTGATTGCGGCCTCGCCACGCGATCGCATAGAACAATCCTATACTCCTCTCGCCAGCTCATTCCCTTCTACGTGAACGCGACCCTGGTCACGCGTTCGCGAACAACAATTTCACAGCCTATGGCGATCCCGCCCTGACCTCTGCGATCGCATAGAAAAATTTTCACCCCCGCCCAAGTGAGCCTACGCGATCGCAAACACTCATACGCGATCGCGAAGAACAGAAATTCCTGCAAGTGAAACTAGAAAATCTGCAACTTTTTCAAACATGAACTTGATAGTTTAATCACCCAAAACTCACCTGAGGCCCTGGGGACCCCTACCAAAAATGCCAACATATCCCATGTCATCATTTAAACTTATTCCAACCTTTGGAATGCTCAAAACAATATCAAAACATCAAATCAACCATGGATTCAAGCCTAAGAACTCCAAAAACTTCCGAATTCCGATTTCGATCAAACATTCTATCAAACCTCGTCCGAATGACTTGAAATTTTGCACACACATCATGAATGATACAATAGACCTACTCTAACTTCCAGAATTCCATTCCAACCCCTATATCAAAGTCTACCCTGTCAATCGGAAAACGCCAAAATTCCAATTTCGCCAATTCAAGCCAAAATCTACTCTGGACCTCCAAAACACATTCCGATCATGCTCCTAAGTCCCAAATCATCTCCCGAAGCTATCCAAATCATAAAAACTGAATTCCGAAACCGTTTACTCATAAGTTAACTTTCGGTTGACTTTTCCAACTAAAAGGCCAACTTAAGAGACTAAGTGTCTCATTTCTCTACGAAACCACTCCGAACCCAAACTAACCAACATGATGTGATGAAATACAGCTGAACAATATATGAAGAAGAAAAAATGGGGAAAACGGAGCGGTAACTCATGAAACGACTGGCCGGGTCGTTACACTCTACAACACTCGTTAATCTAGATTGAGAACTTAGGACCTTAGTTCACCATCTAATAATTTCCAACACTTAATTCCTACTCATATACTCAATATTAGTCCATGCATATAAGTTTAAAGGTGTAGAATTACTTTTTGAAGAAAATCTTGCAAAACCTTCCTCTTGAGTTCTTGAAGTTGATTCCTTGAAAATCTATGGTTACCACGCATAGATGTGTTAATTGATGTGTTAAAATAATTAAATTTAACATCAAAGCAATGGAGATTACTTACCTTGAAGATGGGAGAGGTTGGGGGTCTTGAAAGATGAGAGAGGTGCTCCAAAATTCAGGTAAATAAATGGGGTAATATCCCCCGAAATGGCCCTTTTTAAAAGATGGTTCCAGCGTTATACTTAGCGTAGCGCGATAGCCTGGGCGCTGGTTTCAGCTGTCAAACAGCCTTCGGTAAAAATACAATAACTTCTTGTAGGAATGTCCCAATAATGAACGTTAGGATGAGTTAGAAACTAGATTCGAATGGCTACACTGTAAAATCAAAATTTTTTGAAAAAAACTTTTATATTGAGAGAGTTATACTTGTTCAAAGTCAAGAGATGCACGCCTTAAAATATCCTATTCTACTTGATATTTCAAACTTGTTCCAACCCATTTCTTTTCACTTCTAAACTTCATTAACATGCTCCAAATCACTTTTCTCATACATTTTCATGACCAAGTGATGTGGTCTAAGTAAGTAGGTCTACTTGGTGTCACGATCCAAAATCCACTAAGGGTCGTGATGGCGCCGGATACCGTTATCAAGCAAGCCAACCATAAATACTTAATTATATTCTCGTTTAAATAATTGTGAAAACTATGATTTTCCTTCAATTTGGCTAGTAAAAGATAATCTTTAAAAAATAAATAAAAGAATGTTTAGAAGTTAATACAGAATACCCCATAATCATCCCAGAACCCGGTGTCACAAGTGCATGAGCAGTTTTTAGGAAATAATGTAATACAACAACTGTTCTGAATACAAATTGGACAGAAATGAAAATACAGTACAATACTCTAAAGGAGACTCTGTTGGCTGCGGGTCGTCTCAAGAGATGCAGTTCACCTAAGTCTCTGTATCAACCATGCCACTGTGCCCAACTAGGCCACTAGACATACATGTGCTTGTGCAACAAAAATGCACAGCAAGTGTAGTATGAGTACAAAAATAACGTGTACCCAGTAAGTATCATGTCTGACATCGAAGAAGTAGAGACAAGAGGTCAACTTCGACACTTACTAGTGGTCCAATAATAATATATTAATAATGCGAATAATCATGGATTTAGTAAAAATGGCAGTATACTCAAGTAAGTCAAGAAACAAGTAAACATTCTTTTTTATATTTAGAAGTCTCCAAATTCATAATCCATTATTTATCAATTTATCTCAAACCAGGGAGGGAATATCAATTTGTAAATATCAAGCAAGCATTGCAAGCATTACAAGCATGTGCAAATCATGCTGAGGTCGTACTGCTCAATCCAACAAATATTTAAAGCCAGAGGGTCGAATGACACGAATCATAGATGCATCTATTACCCCGATCGTGAATCATACGTGTGACGCAGTCAAATATAAATAATAGATTTACCCCGCTAGCGAATCATACATGCGACTCAGGTACTCATAAATATACACATTCAAACATTCAATTAAGAATTCATCAAGAAACATTTATCCAAGGAAAAGTCAATTCTTTTTTAACGATTTAATAAAATGAGGTTTAACCCTTTTTAGAAATTCTTTTACTTATTCGATATGATTTAGGCAATTTCAGTTGTCAATAAGATTACAAATATTTAAGATATAACATGCTTTTGGGTCCTAGACTACCCGGACTTAATCATAATAGTAGCTACGCACGGACTCTCGTCACCTCCTGCGTACGTAGCATCCAAAATAGGAGCACATAACTAATTATTTCACCTATGGGGACAATTTCCTCTTACAAGGTTAGAAAGGAGACTTACCGCACTCCGAAATCCAATAACCGGCTTCCAAGCCCCTTCCGACGACTCAAACCAATGCCCCAACGCTCCAAAACTAGCCAAATAGCGGGCAAACCAATAAAAATACACGCTAATACTCATAATAATTTAATTTATATAAAATCCCAACTCCGCTCAAAAAGTTAACAAAATCGCCCTCGGGCCCACATACTTGGATTCCAAAAATATTTTGAAAATAAAATTTACCCACAACCTCACGAACTCAAATACATAATTGGATCTGAATTTCATGTCCAAAATCGTGGTCAAAATCGAAGAATACAAATTTCCTAGATTTTCTTCAAAATCCCAAAATTTCTACCAATTTACATGATTTTCCATGTTAAAATCTAGATATAATCCAAGTAATTAACTAGCAATAGGTGGGTATCACTTACCTTGACATGGATGATGAAAATGGAGCTCCAAAATCGCTCCTAGGTCGGCTCCCATGGAGGAAATGAGATGAAATGAGCCAAACTTATTTCTTTACACTTATACACTGCCCAGACGACTCTTCTTCGCGTTCGCAAAGAAGAAAATTCCCAAAAACCACTTTCCAAACTCTTCTCAAACAGCCTCTAGTATAATGGCCATAATATTTTGAAAATAAACTCTAAATGACAAATGGTTTAATGTTTTGAAATCTAGACACCAATATCTACAACTTTTATGTTTTGGTCATCTCTCAATTTCTTATAGATTTTGAAATATAAGCTGCCAAATTCAGCCCTATGCAACACAAATTTCTTCTTCATCTTCCCGGACAGCTTGTAGTGTACCAACCATAACATTTTGTACACAAATCCAAATGCTAAATGGTTTACTTTTCTGAAAACTAGACACAAAGGACTATAACGTTTATTTTTAGTTCATCTCCAAATTCCTTATAGATTGCGAGATATGAGCCTCTGAATTTAGACATGTGCAATAGAGATTTCCTTCTTCGCGAACGCGAAGAACAGAGTCCCTGAAGCCAAATCCTTCTTCGCGAACGCGAAGAACAACATCAGACACCCGCATCAACTATTACAAAACAGCCCGAAAAAATCTGAAACACACCCGAGGCACCCGGGGCCCTGTCCAATCACACAAACCAGTCCCATAACATAACACGGACCTGCTCGAGGCCTCAAATCACATCAAACAACATCAAAATCATGATTCGCTCCCCAATTCAAGCTTAATGAACTTTAGAACTTCAAACTTCTACATTCGATGTCAAAATCTATCAAATCACATTCGATTGATCTCAAAATTTGCACACAAGTTACATTAAACATTACGGACGTACACCAACTTCCAGAATTGGATTCCGACCCCGATATCAAAAAGTCCACTTCCGTTCAAACTCCTCAAAAACCTTCAAATTTCTATCTTTAGCCAAATGACTCCAAAATGACCCACGGACCTCCGAATTCACTTCTGATCACGCTCCCAACACTAGAATCACCATACAGAACTATTGCCATACTCGGAATCCCAAACAGATTGATAACACTGAAATGCACTTCAACACAAACTTATGAAATTCTTCCAAAAATGCTAACTTCCACAATATGTGCCGAAACCTTCCCGGGGTCTTCCAAAACCCGATCCGGATATACGCCCAAGTCTTAAATCATCATACGAACCTGCTGGAACCTTCAATCCCGATTTTGATGTCGTTTACTCAAAAATCCAATCTTAGTCAATTCTTTCAACTTAAAGCTTCCGAAATGAGAATTCTCTTCCCAAATCAACTCTGAACTTCCCGATATTCAATTCCGACCATGTGTACAAGTCATAATTGTTGAAGTGCAACTGCTCATGGCCTCAAACTGCTGAACGACGCGCTAGAGCTCAAAATGACCGGTCGGGTTGTTGCATTCTCTCCCAATTAAACATACGTTTGTCCTCAAACGTGCTAAGAGTTGTGTTGAAATTGTCTGAAATCACTGTTTAACACCTCGTGCACCTACCCGTGCTACTACAACCCAATTAAACACATTAGCTCGATCAATTCGAAAGATATTCCCTTTTATTCAAGCAAATAAGCTTAGAGCCCAATTCCAACATCCGAATTCTCTTCCAGGCCTACTTCCAATATATGAACACCGTATCAATCACTACACGAGGTACCAGAACATGACTGCATGCCTTTGCTGAATTCTCACCATGCACCACATTATTCACAGGACCATAATAACATTCTCTAATCATAATAACCGACATTCCCGGAATCTGATGCTCATAATGCACCTCATGATATATATATATATATATATATAAGTCTTGTTCCAACTCTCGCAATACTGCCACGATGGAAGAGATGTGTAGAAATTCATAACCAACTGTCGAGTCAACAAATCATTGAGTCTATACTTCTGACAAGAACCATTACCTCATTCTGAACCAAATAATGATCTTTGCTATTTCATATACTTCATATAATCTGACTACGTTGATCCGAGATCCTATAATCTCGTCTCATCCAGTATAAATTGCTCAGGCAATAAGCCACCCCGGTCATGACCAAAAGTCCCATATGATGCACAACGTGCCAATAGGCCACAAGCTCGAACATGATACATAAGGAAAACAAACTCTAGAAGGGACTACTCAACTCACGCAACTAATATGAACTTTCCTTACAAAATGGGAAACAAAATACACAAAAACAAATATAGGGAACTGTACTCAACATCACAATGTCGTTGTGTGCAACCTATTCCAAACAACATACCCGTGGCGGCGTGCCACCCAATCCACACATAAAATTCACATAAGAAGATACACATCGAGCAAAATCATTCATTACTACAAAATACCAAATATTGGCCACAAGCACGCTAAATGCATAATATCATCCCTGGGGAGACAGATAGCTCCATAAGCTACAAAACTCAAGCACAACTGAAGTGTGATATATAATCTGAATCTTAACATCTATCCTGCAAACATAACACCATCGCTACGCGAAACCTCAACACACAAAAAATTTATCAAGCCATTTCGCAACTCATACGGCACAATATAGCATTACATAAAACAGCCGACAACTAAATAACATCCAACGTCTGAATACTCCTCCATAAGGAGCACTATGCTGAAATGAACACATCCGGGCTGATATAGAGCTCATATTTATATTTAAATCATTCACAGACCTAAATCCAATTCTGATCATACCGAACTAAGCCAATAATCTTTCTTGGGTCCATAATAACCCCCTTTTTCCCATAACACACAAGAACAGTCGTCCAATCCGGAACAACCTTCCACATTCCACAACCAAATGAACCGAGCACCCTTCAGGCATAAATTCTCAATTAGATAGCACCACAATCTCCATACTTGGTCTAAATCCTTAATCAATTAAGTAACTACACATCACACTTATACAATCTTTCCATGGGATATGCTCTCATGGCCTTCTTCACCAGGTAACAAGTCTGCACATCCATACCACCGGCCATACAAATGCTGCAAAGTGAATCAAGGATCCGCAAGTCAATACACAAAACCTCTTACTCATAACACTGATCTCAGGTGACGCTGAAGATAATACCATCTTACTCTAAACATCTAAATTCTTTTCTTGCTCATCCGAGCCCATGACCTCCTTATCAACATTGAACCGCAACCTTAATTCTCAACTTCCAAATCCCACGCTACTCACGACACTTAATCATGACAATGCACAAGAGTACAAGAATTTCATCATAACTCCTAAACCACTAATAGGGTAAACACTTCATCATATAGAAGCCTTTTACTTAACCCATTTCAAGGGAACCATTACAACCCGTGACTAAATCCTTATAACCGCAGAAAATACCAACCTCAAGTAGTGGTCTAAACCACCATAACTCTTCTGGGATCCATCTGCACATAATAGGCCATAATACTCGAAAGCCTCCAAATAAAATCAATTCGGCGATCGTCAAACCTCGCATGCATTACTGTAATCATGTGTATAACTTAACACACTGAAGGAACTAATCGTTGCCACCATTATACCAATTCAACCATTGCTGACTGATTTTACTTCTTCCAATTTAATCTGGGCTTGACTTAGGAATAATAGCCTCCCCATTCAAAACATCACAAACCCAAATCCGCACTCATCCTAAGTAACCTTATTCCACGAGACCACATTGTCTCAATTCCTATGAACCATCTCATACCCTCTTTATGCGCATATTTGCATCCTCAACTAGTACACCCATTCTGATAATTCTCTATGAATCTGAAGTCATTTCTCCCATTCCTCTCAATTTATACCACAGACCGAAGATAACATAGAACACTCCAAGCTCTTTATCATAATCTGCTACAAAAGCTCGATACTCAATCATACTATGGACTCGAAACCCTTAGGCACCACACCTTAACCTTTGAACCCACTAGGACCGTTATTGAGAGTCACCCACTCTGACTTGGTCCCGAATATAATCAACTACAAGGCTCCGCTAGAACATGACCGCCCTCTCAAAAAAGCACCCGGCCGAATCACCTTCCTTGCAACTCACTTCTACGCGAAGCATAATTCCTGAGTCTTCCCAAAGCCTGAACATGAATCGATGATGCAAATTATAGAACAAATTCTTCAATTCCTTTGCTCAAATTACCACTGATTTTCTCTTTCCTTAGTCACAGTAACCCATCAATAGGTCGATAACTAGAAATCTCACAAATAGGTGACCATGCAATCCAATTGTAGGCGGTGGGACTCTCCCACTTAGCTTGAAGCCACTATTACACAACTTTAGAACCCACCAAGATTCTTTATCTCTTATTGACATAACCTTGCGCAATTAAAACACCAGATTCGTCTTAATCCTTTTGTTAGCATTTCATGGACACTCTGAATCTCTAGCAACATTCACATATTAGACCTCTTACCGGATAGCAAGTAAAATCCTTCATAGGAGTTTTACCAACCACGTGACCGCTGACCTGCTCATAGGAAATAACCCACTTAAGCTTGTGCTCATTCACCGGCAGCACAAGTCCATTCACTCCTCGTGGACATCAACTAAATGTGCGACAATATCATCCATTTCAAAGTTATGTTGTATCCTTTTTCATATCAAACAGCTCCTTTCCGTCATATCAAATGTCCTGCCGTTATGCTAGCCAATATTTCAAATTAAGCTCGTAGACTTGGTCACTATCCACCATGAATCCCAAATCACTCTAAACTTTTCTTAAGGAGTGTAGTCATCCTACCACAGAACCCATATGCTACTCTGCCCCAAAGGCAAATTGAAGAAAACCATAACACCAACGAACTTAATGTATTCACCAAGGATAATGACACCATATCACAAATGAAAATTCCACCATGCTCGAAAATACCAAGTCATGTAACTCCATCAAACCAAACTTGAACATTAATAGCCCGATTGCCTCTCATCCGCCAGAAATAAAATTCTGAATCTCTGAATTTTGCATTGAGTAAACATCCTTCCAAATCATTCACTACTACAACGCATAGACAAGCATCCTACCATTACACCAATACTGTGTGATAGCAACGCACGAATTGTCATAGCAATTAATGCCAAATCTCAAAACCTTAGGCAATACTGATACTGAGCAGAAACGATAGAACGGTCTTCCGTAAGGTGACGACAATAGCCCAATCAAATACGCTAGGAGGAACATACCGCACCATCTCTGTAGTACTATTACAATTTCTCAATTCTCGATCGATATACCAAGCGCTTCACGTCGCATAAGATTGAGTAGGAAATAAACAAAGGCATAAGCCTCAAAGGAATCAAACCGCATGATGAGGAATCAAGAAGGGAAGTGCTCCTAACAGCGTTGTAGCCTCTCGAAGATAAGTACAAACATCTTCATACCGATCCGCAAGACTCTACTAGACTTGCTCATGACTCGTGAGACCTAAGTGAACCTAGTGCTCTGATACCATGTTGTCACGACCCAAAATCTACTAAGGGTCGTGATGGCGCCAGACACCGCAGTCAAGCAAGCCAACCATAAATACTTAATTAAGTTATTGTCTAAATATTTTTGAAAATTATGATTTTCCTTCAATTTGGCTAGTAAAAGATAATCTTTACAAAATAAATAAAAGAATATTTAGAAGTTAATACAAAATACCCCATAATCATCTTAGAACACGGTGTCACAAGTGTATGAGCAGTTTCTAGGAAATAATGTAATACAACAACTGTCCGGAATACAAATTGGACAGAAAAAAATACAGTACAATACTCTAAAGGAGACTCTGCTGGCTGCGAGTCATCTCGAGAGGTGCAGCTCAACTAAGTTTCTGTATCAACCATGTCGTTGCGCCCAACTAGGCCACTAGACATACATGTGCATGTGCAACAAAAATGCACAGCAAGTGTAGTATGAGTACAAAAACAACATGTACCCAGTAAGTATCCCGTCTAACCTCGAAGAAGTAGAGACGAGAGGTCGACTTCGACACTTACTAGTGGTCCAATAATAATATATTAATAATGCAAATAATCATGGATTTAATAAAAATGGCAGTAAACTCAAGTAAGTCAAGAAACAAGTAAATATTCCTTTTTATATTTAGAAGTCTCCAAATTCATAGTCCATTATTTATCAATTTATCTCTAACCAGGGAGGCAATATCAATTTGTAAATCTCAAGCAAGAATTACAAGCATGCGCAAATCATGCCGAGGTCGTACGGCCCAATTCAACAAATATTTAAACTGTGCACTACCAGAGGGTCGAATGGCTCGAACCACAGATGCATCTATTACCCCGCTCGCGAATCATACGTGCGACGCGGTCAAATATAAATAATAGAGTTACCCCGCTCACGAATCATACGTGTTGCGTAGGTACTCATAGATACACACATTCAAACAGTCACTTCAGAATTCATCAAGAAATATTTATCCAAGGAAAAGTCAATTCTCTTTTAGCGATTTAAGAAAATGAGGCTTAACCCTTTTTAGAAATTCTTTTACTAATTCGATATGATTTAGGCAATTTCAATTGTCAATAAGATTACAAATATTTCAGGTATAGCATGCTTTTGGGTCCTAGACTACCCGGACATAATCATAATAGTAGCTACGCACGGACTCTCGTCACCTCGTGCGTACATAGCCCTCACAAATAGGAGCACATAACCAAATATTCACCTATGGGGACAATTTCCTCTTACAAGGTTATAAAGGAGACTTACCTCGCTTCGAAGTCCAATAACCAACTTCCAAGCCCCTTACGATGACTCAAACCGAGGCCCCAACGCTCCAAAACTAGCCAAATAACGGGCAAACCAATGAAAATGCACCCTAATACTCATAACAATTCAATTTTTATAAAATCCCAACTCCGCTCGAAAAGTTGAAAAAATCTCCCTCGGGCCCATGTGCTCGGATTCCGAAATTTTTCGAACATAAAGTTTACTCATAATCTCACGAACTCAAATATATAATTGGCTCTCAATTTCATATCCAAAATCATGGTCAAAATCCAAAATATAAATTTCCTAGGTTTTCTTCAAAATCCCAAAATTTCTACTAATTTAAATGATTTTCCATGTTAAAATCTAGATATAATCCAAGTAATTAACTTGCAATAGGTGAGAATCACTTACCTTGATAGGGATAATGAAAATGGAGCTCCAAAATCGCTCCTAGGTCCGCTCCCATGGAGGAAATGAGATGAAATGAGCCAAACCCATTTCTTTACACTTATGCACTGCCCAAACGACTCTTCTTCGCGTTCGCGAAGAAGAAAATTTCCAAAAACCATTTTCCAAACTCTTCTCAAATAGACTCAAGTATAATAGCCATAACGTTTTGTACAAAACTCCAAATGAAAAATGGTTTAATATTTAGAAAACTAGACACCAAGATCTACAACTTTCATGTTTTGTTCATCTCCCAATTCTTTATAGATTTTGAGAGATAAGCTGCCAAAGTCAGCCCTGTGCAACACAAATTTCCTCTTCATCTTCCCGGACAGCCTGTTGTTTACTAGCCATAACCTTTTGTACACAAATCTAAATGCTAAATGAATCACTTATCTAAAAACTAGACATAAAGGGCTACAACTTTTATTTTTGGATCATCTCCAAATTCCTTATAGATTATGAGATATGAGCCTCCAAAATCAGACCTGTGCAACAGAGATTTCCTTCTCACGAACGCGAAGAACAGAGTCCCTCAAGCCAAATCCTTCTCTGCAAACGCGAGAGGATCCTCACGAACACGAAGAAAAACAATAGACACCAGCATCAGCTATTGCAAAACAGTCCGAAATTATCCGAAACCACCCCGAAACACACCCGGGGCCTGCTCTGCAAACGCGAGAGGATCCAGTCACACAAACCAATCCCATAACATAACACGGACCTGCTCGAGGCCTCAAATCACATCAAACAACATCGAAATCATGAATCGCACCCCAATTCAAGCTTAATTAACTTTAGAACTTCAAACTTCTACATTCGATGTCGAAACCGATCAAATCACGTCCTATTGATCTCAAATTTTGCACCAAGTCGCATTCGACATTTCGGACCTACTTCAACTTCCGAAATTGGATTCCGACCCCGATATCAAAAAATCCACTTCCGGTCAAACTCCTCAAAAATCTTCAAATTTCTATCTTTAGCTAAATAACTCCAAAATGACCCATGGACCTCCGAATTCACTTCCGATCGCGCTCCCAACACCAGAATCACCATACAGAGCTATTCCCATACTCGAAATTCCAAACAGACATTGATAACACTGAAATGCACTTCAACCCAAACTTATAAAATTCTTGTAAAAATGCTAACTTCCACAATAGGTGCCGAAATGTTCTTGGGTCTTCCAAAACTCGATCCGGACATACGTCCAAGTCCGAAATCATTATACGAACCTGTTGGAACCTTCGAATCTCGATTTCGGGGTCGTTTACTCAAAAATCCTATCTTAGTCAACTCTTTCTGCTAAAAGCTTTCGAAATGAGAATTCTCTTTCCAAATCAACTCCAAACTTCCTGAAATTCAATTCCGACCATGCATACAAGTCATAATACCTGAAGTGAAGCTGCTCATGGCCTCAAACTGCTGAACGACGCACTAGAGCTCAAAATGACCAGTCGGATCGTTACACTTGCACACTCAAAATGATATTCTTGATCACCCGTGGCGTATTTTAAAGTCTTAAGTCATTAGAAAATTTTACGGGACTTTACATATAGTGGACGTTTGGACATAAGAATTGTGAAATTCCAAAAAAAGTATTAAAAAATCAAGTGAAAATGGTATTTGAAAATTAGAGTTGTGTTTTGATATAAATACAATTTGAAGTTGTTTTTGAATATTTGTAAGTGAATTAAAGTAAAATTTTGAAAAATAGCTTTTTGGAGTTTTTAAAATTTTTGAATTTTTTTTTAAATTTAACTTCAAGTGAAATTTAAAATTTTTATGGCCAAAAACTGATTTCAAAAAAAAAAAGATAAAGATTTCAAAAAAAAATGAATTCTTTTTTGGCCAAACGGGCTCATAGTAATTATGGTATACCAAAACATAAATATTAAGAATAGTGAGAATATCATGATTGTCAAATCATGGTATACTAATGTAGAGTATACCACGAATATTGAGAATACCATTTTAAAAACTCAAATAAAGTGTATCAGAATTCAATAGTAATAATGGTATACCAAAAAGTAGTATATCATAATTTAACAGTAATCATGATATATGTTTACACTAAAAATTGGATAACAATTAAACTTGTAATGTGGTTTTAAGGATACGTGATGTCACCTAATATCAATTGATTAACTTAATAATAAGTGATGGGAATTGACAAGAATATAAAATAAGCCAATGCTTAGACAATGCCCTCGAACTTATCGGAACCAAAACAGTTAAGAAATAAGCAAGCTGATGAACAAGAATATGAGCTAAAGAAATAGTGTTATATTGCCCTGATATCCAGAATGTCCGTGTTTTACAAATGGTTGGAACTCCTCTTTATATAGTAGAGGAATCCTAATTATGGTGTAACTCTAATTACGGAAGAAATTTGCATGATTGGCTGAACAACCAGTCTTGACTTGATTCGTGCCGAGATTTTCTCCACGATCCTTGGCTGATCCCGAATATCTCAGCTTTCTGTTACTCGACGTAGCTTCAATCTCCATCTTATTTGATCTCGATCTTGGTAGACCTCGAACTTAATCGGTCACGGGGTCTCGATAAATTAATCCCCGCGCCATAGATAAAAATCAAGGTCCAAACTTGATCTACCACATTCCGGCCTCGGTCAGTCGAACAAAAAGGGACATCGTGATTTTGACCGTATACAACATACTATATAGTACACTAAGAATATTGTAAATACCATTTAACATACTATTGATCATAGAATACAATATTTGACATTACAGATGTAATATATTATCAATTGTTAGGTATTACTACAAATATTAACTTTCTATGCACAAAAGCATTGACAAAAGATCTTCAATATTTGCTTAAAGAGAACATAGCCATGTAGCCTTTCTTGACGTGGCAGGATATTTTAATTAGGCTCTATTCTGCTCATTTTTGTGTAGTCATTGTATTTAGGATCCTTGCTGATAATTAAAAATCTTGGCAAGATATTCGAAGCATCTTAATTTTGCAGTTCTAATACTGTGTGGGTAGAGTTTCCTGTAAATAATGACTTCGAGATTTATTAATCGACCATGCCGGTTGGTCTCGAAGTATTATGCCTTTTCGCTCATATCTCCTCCCTTTCTCTCGCTCTTCCTCCCTCTTATACCCCTAACCCTTTACGGATGAAATTCCTTTAGAGAATCAATTCACAGCATTTAGTATTGAGCTCACGTTGGAATCTAACTCCTGAATAACTTCGATCCCTCGAGGAGTCGTATGTACGTGGCACGAGAACTCCTTCCACTGAACAGATTCAGCACATCACTGTCCAACTTCGACGTTATGGGAAGATTGAAGGTAAGAGTGTGTTTTACTAGTTTCAAAATCTATGCTTTTCCTTCCCTAGTAAATCTAGCAAGAAAAAAGAATGTATATGATACAAATATACAACTTAGTTACAATTTTCATACAAATTTAATACATTGTTTACCCTCATAACGGATAACTATTAAATTTGTAAGTGGCACTACAACATTAAGTATATATAGCTACGAAGTATATCGCAGCTAAATATGAAAATTTTCGTGGCTAAACACTTTAGCTACTATAAATTTTTTTCGTAGCATGCGTCGCAAAATGTAGCGTAACTAAAAGTTAGCTACAAACTTTAATATTTCATGGCTAAGGATTAATATATATTGCTACAAGAATTTTTATGATGTGGCTATATTAATAAAAAATTTGCCACGAAAAAACTATATCTGAAGCTAATTAGTTTATTCTTTTGCTACAACAAACCAACTTTGTAGCTATCCTTTGTACTTTAGCCACAAAGGGATATATTGTGGCAAAAGCTGTTATTTATTTTGCCACAAACACTTTAGGTATACTTATACAAATGCCCAAATAAATCTTAACTTACCAATCTCTAGCTATTAATCATAGAGTTACTAAAACTAGCCAATAAAAATTAAAAAACCAAACAATAGGGTTCTTTCTCTCAAAGAATCATATGCAAAAATCACCTTCCATATTTTTAAGCGTGATTAACAACACTAGATACAAGACGGAAAGGAAATTTTATGGATGAGGCAGCAAATAAGGTGATGAAATACAAAAAATATATACAATATTCCAAAAATTTAAACAAAAAAGGAACTTTTGCAATGGGTATAATTGGAATTCATTGAAAATATGTAGATAAGTCCATATACAAAATTTGAGGAAGATTGGAGGTGATCTGGACTGGTTTTATATCAAAATTTGTAATTAAATCGAGTTCAAAAAAGTCTTCTGCAACACATGTATCAAACATGTATCACGCATGTATGTCACACACAGGTATACATTGATATACATGTGATACACAATAGATACAAATATGATACATATGTGATACATAAATGATACATAGTGTGATACAACAACAACAACTAACCCAGTTTGATCCCAACATGTGGAGTCTGGAGAGGGTAGTTTGTACGCAAACCTTACCCCTACCTAATGAAGGTAGAGAGGTTGTTTCCAATAGACCCTCGGCTCAGGAAGGGCAAGAAGTAGAAGAGGGAAGCAAGGAAAACACAGTGTGATACACATATCATTTTTTTCATGTTCAGTTTTTATCGAATTTTCAATTCAAACCACCTCAAAACTTTACCAAATCATCCCAAAACTGGGATTCAAGCTCCTTAAGTTGTGCACAATCTATTCTAATAACACCCACTCAAAACAAAGCAAAAATTTGATATTTTTTTGCTACAAATAGCTAATTGGCTAATTTGGCTAATATTAGTAATATTTTATCAATTGGCCAATTTTTGTAATGAGCTACCTATAAATGGACATAATTGGTAATTTCCCGAAACTTTATCAAGTAGTTGTGTTCACATATTAGCCACGCAGTGTAGTGTTTATGTTTAGCTTCAAATTCATTATTTTGTAGCTACAAATGGTCACCAATATCCATGATTAAATTTTTTAATTATATTTTATTTTCTGACTAAATTTCTATTTACATTTTAAATTAGTGATTAAAAATTAATTTATCAGTGACAATAAATGCTTCTGTCACAAATGCATTGCTATAGCCTTTTCTTTTACCTCAATATTTTTAGAATTTTCAAATATTCCATATCCTTGCATATCTTATTTTATGAAAATTAGAAACATAATAAGCTCAGAATATCAAGTACTTCATACAAACGGACATATCAATAATTCCAAAAGTTAACTCTAAAATATAAAATTATATATCTAAAGTTCATGCATCCTCAATATACATACAACTCTTCTATAAGAGAAATAATAAATTTTATAGAATAAAAACTAGCTATTGGAAGGCTAAACAATAAGATGAACTCAAATTTAATACTTGTCAAACTAAAATAATACAAACTATGTACATTGGGTTAGATATTTTTTCTTTATCTATGAAATCTAAGGGTTCCGCATCAAAAAAAATCTAAGTATTTGATTTGGGGATTCAAGACGTTGTCACCCAATTGCGTTCAAGGAAGAAATAGCTTCAAATCTTGCATTCAAGAATTTAGATGCACCCTGTAAATTCAAAAGAAACAATAATTAGCACAAAAAGGATGAGCAAACCCAAGAAAAACTATAATACAATGATGCAAGTTTAATTTGTTAAAAAATTAATAAAATTTCAAGAACAAAAAATAATGTCTTGATAATTCTTCGACACGAATTCTAACAAATAGCAAAATGTAAATACTCAAAGCAACAGCACAAGTACACAAACCTATAAACTTTTTAGAAAACTTCTTGAAGGATCTTCATCCTAACATTACATCCTTGTAATTTGCAAGTTCCACGCAATATTTATATATAAAATATAAGATACAATATTTATCAAATTGTTGGGATAACCCGTAAAAGTTAACCCAGAATCTAAGTCACACAGATATAAGAAGATTTAGAAACCTTAAAATATACATATATGAATATAATTGGGAAGACAGCAACAACAACAACAACCCAGTGAAATCTCATTAATGAGGTCTGGGAAGGGTAGTGTGTACGCAGACCTTACCCTACCTCGAAAAGGTAGAGAGACTGTTTCTGAAAGACCCGCGGCTCAATAGTACGAAAGGACAAAAGCAAAGAATATTAGTATCGCCACAGAAATAATACGAAAAAAAAAATAAACATGATATCCAGAAGAAAGCTGCAAAAAAAAAAAGCGATAGCTATTAAATATGTCATGCACTGAAATAGTAAGACACAACAATGGCACTAGCTATCTTATGTAAAAACTCTACCAGACTAGTCTCGCAAAGGTATAAGTAAGGCAAGACTCAACTACCTCCTAGCCTACAACCTTAATACTCGACCTCTACACTTTCCTATCAAGTGTCGTGTCCTCAGAAATTTGAAGCCTTGCCATATCATGTCTGAGCACCTCTCCCCAATACTTTTTAAGTCGCCATCTACCTCTTCTCATCCCCTCCACTTCTAGCCGCTCGCACCTCCTTACCGGAGCATCTGGACTTCTCCTCTAAATATGTCTGAACCATCTGAGTTTTGCTTCCTGCATCTTGTCCTCAATGAGAACTACTTGCACCTTCTCCCAAATATCATCATTCATAATCTTATCCATCCCAGCGTGAAGAAAGAAGGCACCAATTTAACAATGGTTGAAGAAGAAAATGAGAAAGCGGGAGGAGGGAGTGGCGGCTGAGAGGAAGAGGATTTGAGGTTGAAGTTAGGTTTTGGTTTGGCTTTGTCGTTGTTTTACTTTTTCTTATATACTCCTATTTTTGCTTTCTTTCACTTGTTACTTAAATAAAAATACAAATACTATTTTTTGGTACTTTAGTACAAATCAATAAATGCAAATAAAGTAAATAACAAATATATAATAGAAAATTAACTAAGCAGACAAAAAATAAATATATAATTTGCGTCAAAATAGAATAAAAGCAAATATTTGCATGAAATGAAAATATTTCTTGACAATTCTTTTTCTATGAGATATTATATATAGATTTGTTATATCCTCATATTTTAATTATATTAGCTTCTTAATTTTTAGTGTTTAAGTATACTTATGATAATTATTAATTATCAAAATTGTATTAGACCATTAAATCAATAACTTTTAACCTTATTTAAATTGAATATAGTTAGTGATCAATGTAGATACATACAAATACAAACATATAGTCGTTAAATCTTCTATACTCAAATATTCAGATTTAATTAAATATTATTGCATACTTATTTAATTATATTTTAAATTTATAAGTAATATTTTATTTAATTTAAATTATGATATACTACTTAGTTTTATTTTACACTCTTATATCAACCATATTAAATTCATAACCTTTTTGAAATAAGATTAATAATATTAAAATTATGTAGGTGTTACTATTAAAAATAAAATATTAGTCACAATAGAGACATGATCCCCTTCCGTATCATATTAAGTTTTCAATTCTTAGATTCAACGTATAATTTTGGCTTATGCTAATAAGTTATAAAGATAGTAAAATAACATATCATTATAATATATTTTACTATCTTGATTAAATATATATAATTTGCTATGCAGAATAAGTGGCACAAAATTATAGTTGTTTAAATGCTATTATACCATAAGTTATTCACACATTAATTAGATATGTATTCATTATTTTTTTAATTATGTTTGAAACTTACAAGTAATACTTTGTTTGTTTTCAGTTACGATATACTAGTTAGTTTTGTTATACACTCTTATATCAACACAGATTAAATTCTTAACATTTTTAAATAGAAACTAATAATCATGCCAAACTAAGTATAGGTATATATTGTAATAGAATCCAACTAATAGGAGGAAGTGTCCATAGAAAGTTACAAAGATGAGGACTAGTTCTAGAGTCAAAAATGAACTAGTGGATATACATATTTATACTTGATTAAATAAAAGTTTTATTGTTTGACCAAAAAAAATAGAAACTAATAATATTAAAATTATATAAGTGTTATAAAATATAAAATAATAGTCACAAGAGAGATCTCCCCTTCCGAGTTATATTATATTCTCAATTTTTAGATTTATTGTATAATTTAATTTATGATAACTAATAAGTTATTGACATAGTAATGTACCATATTATTATAACATACTATTGTATAACATATATATATATATATGTTATTGACATAACATATATATATATATATATAATTAGATACAATTATATCTAATATATATATATATATATATATATATATATATATATATATATATATATATAATGTAAGTGGTACAAGATTATAGTTGTTAAATGGTTATTTATTCATTAATTAGATATAATTTTATTATTTTTAATTATAAATGGAACTTATAACTAACACTTATTTAATGAAATATCTAATATGATTAGTTTTCCAATTAACACAAATATTAACCATATTAAATTCGATATTTTCAGTGTATCTAGATATATCAAAATTATACAAAAATTCATATGAATAATAATCTTAGTGATAGATAACTAGATATTTTGTTCTATCTATGTAACTGTTAAGCTAACTATTTTTTAGATAATTTGAAGCAAAAATATTTATTTTGCTACACGATTCTGTTTTAAATAATTTTATGTGTCTAAAAGATTACCATTGATATAGTAAGTTTTAACTTATGGCAAAAAATAATGATTATCTGTGAAATTTTATCTCAAAAATAAAATCATGACTATATTATCTTGTCATGACAAATAATTGTAGTTGTTAAATCAATTGTTGCCACAGTATTTTAGTAGTTGAAACAAACAATATTTATTTAGCTACAATATTTGTTTTAAATAACTTTTTATGGCTAAAAACTTACTATAGCTACAGTAAATTTTAACTCGTAGTAAAAACATTTATTAGCTACGAAATTTTATTATAGCAATAACTCCATGGCTATATCGTTTAACTATTGTCACAATGTTTTATAACTTGAAGCAAAAACACTTACTTAGCTACAATATTTTTCTTCAAATAATTTTTTGTAGCTAAAAGATTACTATTGCTACAGTGACTTTTATCATGTTGCGAAAAAATTATGATTAGTTATGAAAAATTATTGTAGCAATAAATTTGTAGCTATTTATGTGATTACGCTGATTAATTTGATACAAACGATAAATGGCGTTAGATTCAGTAAATAAAGATATAGTAAACTCAAACCACATGATGAAAATGATTATAGCCTCAATAGAATATCCACCCCGATCAGGGGTCACAAAGACCAACACTGAGGAACAAGAAAAAAAGCTTTCAATAACAGTAAAATAGTAGTATATCGCTTTGGAATGCATGTTATAATGTGTCTAATGAATTATTAGGACCCCCTTTATATGGTAAGGGAATTCTACTCTAGGTACAATTCTATAATAGGTAAAAAAATCTTTTGTTTAACCGATTGTCGGTCCTTCATCGATATGTGCCAAGATCCACGCCGTGATATCTGGCCAGTCGCGGATATCACGGCCTTATGTTGATTGTATTTGATTGCCCGATAATGTTCTCCGAAGTCTTTCAGGATTTGGACCAATCCTGGATTATGATCCCGATATTCTCGAGGGTGGGCGTCATGCGTCCGGACTCTGACTCGATGAGAACCTTGCTCTGATTCCTGTCATTCGTCATCGTGACTTGAGCTTGATTTATCCTATCGGAGACCGGGGTATACCGTGAGCCCGATTTTACCCGTATACAAATAGTCCCCTCGTTTCTCAGAGAGTAAGTTGACGAGAAACGACATGAGCTCGCCGATTGCTTCTTCAACAAGCCGTGACAGAAGTGACAAAAACCCGAAATGTCTTGTCAGTCATGTCATTATGACCTTAAATGTATGTCAGTTGTCGTTTGGTTGTTCCTTGATGTGAAAAGCAGCGGAACCCCTATAAATATCCCATCCTTCGTTATTTTTTACTTTACGTCAAACCTTCTGCCCTCGTACCCTCAGGATTACTCTTTTTAATACTCTAGCATTTTTACCCCCGTTACTCAAGGTTCTTTAGTACGTTGCAAAATTCATACTCCTCATCCACTCAAGTCATCACATCAGAGCTTCCCACTTTCAACCTTTCTCTATCTTTTTCAAGCTTTACCCCACAACAATGGCAAAAATCTCAAAATTTGTTCCCCAAAAGGATGCTCCTTCTTTTTCGCGGCCGACCACTGAGGTCGAGGAGACCGCCCCTGATGTGGTTGTTGATGAACTGGTAGAAGAGCCCCCCTTGAAAATGTTCATTCCTGGGAGTTGTTCGGTCATCGATGACTTCAATGTTGAGAAGCCTTATTCTGTACAGGGTCGGCGTGAAGAGGCCTCAAGATACATATGCTCAATTACTGAGGAGGACCTCCCCACGGTCCGAAAAGACTGCAATTGGGTCGAGAATAACATAGTGGTCCCCGACTTCGAGGAGGCCATTACCACCCATGTTGAAGGATATCTACGTGTTTACACTTATCCCTTTACATTGGGCCCGGTTGACCCAGTCGTCTTAGACTTCTGCAGGAGGTATAACGTATGCCTCAGCCAAATTGTGGATGATCGTGATCCTCCTCCGATTCTTTGTGAACAAAATCGATGGGCCCCGAATCTTTCGGGGGGCTGATAAAGCTTGTACACCAGGCCAGCAAAGCCATATTTTCGAGCATCAACGAGGATCAGGATTGGGGTTGGCAAGGATGTTTTGTCCGGGTGAGGACCGCCGACCTAATACCTACCAAGTGGAGGTTGTTCCCCAAGAGGTGGAACGTATCACGTAAGTACAAATCCCTTTAAGCGTCGACTTTATGCTTTATATTCCCTTTTCTTATTGGTGTTTGTTATGGTGTAGCCCCTCGAGTTCCAAGCCCTATTCCTCGACTTAAGGAGTGGGTCAAGGGTATTGTGTCACAGATTCCCTATTTCGAGCGCTCTTGTCATAAACTTTCGAAAAGCTGTTGGGAGGCCCGTTCCCATGGTAAAGTTCCGTCCCCGAGCAAGTAGTATTGAGCTTCTTCCTCCAGCATCGTGTTCCTTTATTTTCTCTTGTAGGTTTTCCTAAGACCGTCAAGCTTAGGCCTTCGATCAGAGATGAGGACTTGCCTTCTGAGTCTCCTGCTCCGGGGCAGACTGGAGAAAAGAAAAGGAGGAGGACTCTGAGTTCCCCGAGCTCGAAGAAAAAAGAAACCGACAAGGAGGCTGGTTCGTAAGACAAAAGAAACCTCCAACTCCCGAGTGCTCAACTCGGACTCACCTCTCTGGCTCAGGGACGAGCCCGGGGAGGATCAACTCTTTAAGACCCATGAGTCGTCTGTCCCCGAGGAAAGGATGGCAGGCGAAGGGGAAACAACGGAGGCTAATCCCTCTCAAGTTTGTGAGGTTGATGCTGTAGTGAGGGCTGAGAACTCTCGAGACGCCGGCTCTATCCCACCTGGTATTATAGATATTTTGGGATCACCTTCATTTACAGAATCAATGTTCGATGAAGCTCGAACGACGAAGGAGTGATCTAATGTGGGGGTCCATGAAGTGGATGATCCCTTTAGAAACTTTTTTGACGGCGTAGACTTATCCGCCCTGGAGGACTTCACCGGTTTGGGCGACTTAGAGATGCCGAGGAAAATTTCATCCTCGAAGGTCCGCGGGCCGAACTCAAGCTTGAGGTTAGTCAACCGGTTACCGGCTCCAAGCATAGATCCTGGCTGGAAGAGATCAGTTGTTATCACCATCCTGGAGGATGCACGGATTCTTTTCGCCCCCGTCGGGGTAGCTAGTATCTCTGGTGCTTGGTAACCGATGAAGACCAGGCAAAAATGTGGATGCACCATGCCTATTTAACGAAGCACAACAAGCGCTGAACTAGGTTAGGTGTTACCATATTCTTTTATCTTCCGACTCGGTTTTTGATGGCTCTAATGTTTTTTCCCTTTCCTTATTTTGCAGGCGTTGGTGCTTTACCACGAGACCTTCCTCCTATACGGAGATGAGCTTAGCCCACTCGAGGCTGAATTCAAAGAGCTTGCTGAGAAGAGGGACATATACAAGCTTCTCAGTGAGCAATGTGAAGGAGAAATCACGGGCCTTCGAGCTGAGCTGGACGGGTCCTAGAAAGAAAATGCCAACCAGGTTGAACAGATAAAGATTTTGAAGTTAGTGATAACAAGCTATACATGTCCACTAATGGTCGAAACCCACAGATCCAACAGAAGCTTGACCAGATCGACCAGCTCCAAGTAGAGATGCACATAATCAAGGTCAAGGTTGAAGAGTAGAATGCCAAGATGTACCATTCGGCTTTGGAAAAGGGGACTGCTCTGGGAGAAAATGGCCTCAGTAGAGGCTCAACTTCGAGCGATGAGGGAAAAAGCTGAAGCTCTATCCTAGAAAATTGAAGACCTCCAGTCTCCATTGGGCTCGGCTATTGCCGATCAGGATACCCTTGCAAAAGAACTTAAGGCACCTAAGTTAGTGGCGGAAATAATCAGGGTCAATACTGAGCAGATGATGGCCCAGTACAAAGTTGATGTTAAGGCAGCCCAAGACCGCATGAAAGACATCGTTGAATAAGTGAAGTGGCAGTCCCGAAGGGAGGCCCTCGAGGAAATTTATGCCCGGTGTTTTGACTTATCGGCCAAGATTGAAAATGTAAAGAAACTCGAGGCCGAGACTAAGAAGTTGTCATATCCCGAGGATGAGGAAGGCTCCGAGGGTTCCGGTAGATCTAAGGGCGGAGAAGACCCCGATGGTCCCGGTGATGAGGCGGGCTTCAGCGAAGGCCAGGCTTCTTAGGTTCCTTATAGATTTCTTTTTGTTTTTGTACTTTTGTATTTTTTGTTGAGGTTGTTTGGCCTTTGTAAAGATTTATGTATATATACAAGGATTTTTTTCCCTTCGACAAGTTTCAAGTTTGTTCCTTTTTGCTTTTTCTTTATGATTGCAAAGATCTCGAATGCCCTAGCATGTAATAATAAGATCTTGTTTGGAGGTTTGAACAAGGCTCGTTCTCAAAGTAATTTCGCTTAAGATTCACGGGGGCTTGGAATGACCAGAAGCTTTCCCCAAAAATGCTTACTTAGAACCGGTTTGGAAATGTTTGAAGGCCTTATGTTTTGGTTACAGGTTTCCGACTTCTCCGAGTCGTTTCTAGGATGGCTGTAGCCTTTTAGTTCGGATATTGCCAAATAAGCTTATTACCCCGGGCTTCGATACCCGAGCCACCCAAGCTTGCCTAGGATGATAGTCCCCGAGTGGGGGCGGTCATAGCCTTTAAGTTCGGCACTGCCTAATAGGTTTTTGTGCCCTCGGGCTTTGACAACTCGGGACGTCTGAGTGTGCCTTGGATGGCAGTCCCCGATTGGGGGTGATTTCTTTGATCCAGGCAGAGGTGGCCCTTGGGCCCAATGTCCTTAGGGAACAAAAAAAAAGACAAATTATATATCTGCAAGGTAGAAACTTTCTTTCATTTCTATGTGCTACATACAAGATTATAAATGTGTACAAGTTTCGTATTATGGCTTAAGTGGTCTATGCGGGCACGGTTCATTTGACCGTTTGGCCCTTCCAACAAATCCTATCCATCAAGCCCATACGCGTTTTGATAACTACGGATTCTAGCCTATCTTATGCTCTCTTTTGCTTAGGTTTTGGATAAAAAATGTGTAAAAGTATTCCTGGAAACTAACTTATTGTGCTTGTTTGCAGGGTTTGGTCAAAATAAAGCAATAAAGTCATAACCAACTCATAAAGAAGTTAAACCTGCACAAGTTCAAAGCTGAGATAAAAGTGCTGACAACAAAGGAAAAGAGCGACCGCAAAAGGTCCACTGCTGAGGCGACCACAATTACGCTGACAGCAGAATTGAGGTTCAGAGAAGGTGTTTTGGATGCAGATAGGGGCAGCTGACCGTGGTGAAATAGTGCGGTAGTGGAATACTTGACACGACCGTGGTGCAAATACCGCTGAGGGAAAAATTTGGATTCAGAGGCCTAGAAATTTGAGTTCAAATGAAGAGCGCGGTCGGCGAACATTTTACACGGTCGCGGTTGAAGACAACGCTGAGGCGGTCTCTTTTACGCTCCCAGCAAAATCAAGCTCAGTCCCAGTCCAAAATGGAAGAAACGCAGTTCGCGCTTGCTTTTGTGCGGCCGTGAAAGTTCAAGCGCTAAGGCGCCCATTATTACGCTGACAACGGAACCTCCGTAGGGGTATTTTTGTCCAGTAATTTTAGTTGTGTATAAATAGATCATTTTCACATTTTTAGGGCATCTTTTGTATTAAGGAGCTCGTGAACAGCCATATTTTACTGCTTAGAGTAATTTTAGAAAAGCTTTAGCTATTAATCTTAAATTTATTCTTGTAATCAACTTTTACGGCTTATATTTCATCTTCATCTTTGATTTCTACCTTGATTATGAGTAGCTAAACCCATTAGCTAGGGTTGTGACCCAACTTTGGTGTGGGTATTTAATGGGTCTTCTATTTTAGGGCTTAATTGTTTATGGGTTAGTGATATTTAGCTTGATTCATACTTTAATTGTAGAATTAGTGGTTGCAAACACTCATTCGTGCCTTATGACTTAGACACTTCTTGAGAAAGAGGGACTAAGTCAAGGAAAATTAGGCTAACAAGGAATTGGGGTGCACTCAAGAGATTGATAGCCCCAATTAAAGGGTTAAACCTAGAGATAGTAATACCCGACTTGAGCCAATTTTACTTGTATTGTTTGAACACTCAATTGGGCTTGAGAAAGCCAATTAGGTCAAAGTCACTCAAAGTAACAATAGGTATAGAGTGAGTAATTTTGTATAAAGGTTATATCACAATTCCAAATAAAACAAACGTGTCCTAAATTTTAGATCCCATTAGATACTCGCCTAGGTGTAAGTTACTTCCCTAGTGCTTTTTATCACATGAGAAAACTTTACAAAAACATTGTACTTAGTTTATTTTCAGCAATCAGTAGCATAAAAGTAGTATAGAAACAAATCCAAACATGTTTAGAAGTGAAATTAAAAGCAACACGTATAGCTAGATTAGATCGAAACCCAACTCCCAACCAATATTAACTCCCTGTGGAAATCGATCCCGACCATTCGGGTAAAACCTGCATCGACCACTCCTTGCCATTATATAGTGGTGTAGGGTTGGATCTGATCACCTTTTGGCGCCGTTGTCGGGGAGTTAAACGGTTTTGGCTATCTATCTGACTAGTTGTGTGTTTTGTTTTTCTTTCCTTCTATTTTACTAACTTGTGTGAGTTAATCGATTCAGGTACAAAATGGCAAATAATGATCCAATCAAAAATGTTCTCCCGGGGGAGGAGGTAGATGATAATGGTAAAGATGAAGTTCCTCTAATACCTCAAGCTCAACGAAGAGGCCACCAGGCCAATGAAAATATTCCAGACCCTCCCCCAGCTCTTCCACGAGTGGCTCCTCGGGTGCTTCCAAATGAATGTTACACAAGTGCAATTGTCCCACCTCGGATTCGGGTAGGCAATTTCCAGATTACAAATGTCATGTTGACCTTATTAGAGCAAAGAAGGTACTTCACAGGCGCTCCCCATCAGAATGCATATAAACTTCTAAAGGGTTTCGTGGATACCTGTTGGGGAAGCAAACAAATTAATGTGTCATAGGATGCATTGAGACTGAGATTGTTCCCTTTTTCACTTAGAGGGAAAGCTTTGGACTGGCTCGAAAGACTCCCCAACCATTCCATCACTACGTGGGATGAGTTGGCCGACAAGTTTATAGCCAAATTTTTCTCACTGGGACATATGGTTGCATTAAGGGATGAGATCTTAGCATTTAAACAGGAACCAAATGAACCCCTTCATGAAATCTGGGATAGATATAGAACGACGGTCAAGGAATGCTCCAACAATAATATGACTGAAGCAATGATCCAACAGACATTCTATCGGAGTATAAACACGACCAATCAATGTGTGGTAAACTAGTTAGCAGGGGGTAATTTTATGAAGCTGCCTTATGCTGAGGCCTCTGAGATTCTTGATGAGATGGCTAACACTTTCTCAGCTTGGCAGAGTCGGGCAAATGTTCCTCAGGGGGACCCTCATGTCATAAACCTTCACAAAGAACTTCAAGACCACGGACAAGTCATAGCCGAGTTGACAACAACCATGAACCATTTATCCAAAGCTCAGCTTCAGCAGATTCAGGGACCAAAGCAAGTGAACGCAATGGAAGGCGTTAATCTATTAGTAAACAAGAGGATACAGCATGGGCAACAAATACAAGGAAATCAAGATCAATATGAGCAAGGTAGTAGTGGTTACAACCAGGATGATAGGTATTGTGAGCAAAGTGAAGAGGTTTTGTATGCCAACAACTATCAAGGACAACGAGGTAATGCTCCAAATCAACAATGGAGATCGCAAGAGAATAATAAGAATTGGGGCAACCAAGGCCAAGGAAATTGGAACAATAACAACAACAACTCCAACAATTGGGGGAACAATAACTAGAATTGGGGTAACAATAGCAGTTAGGTTGGCAACAACAACCAGGGGGATGAAATAATGGCAATCAAGGCAATCAAGGGCCGTGTTTTCAAAGGCCTCCAATGTTTCAACAACCAAACAATCCACCTTTATTTCCGTCCCAAGGTCCTAGCTCGTCCAACAATGAGATGGGGCTGATTGAGTCAATGTTTGAGCAAATGATAAAGAAGAACGCTGACTCTGATGCCCAATTAGCGTCATATAATACTTTTATCCGCAACCTAGAGGTCCAACTTGGTCAGATTTTGCAAGCTTTGAATACTCACCCTAAGGGGACGCTACCTAGTGACACAGTGTAAACCCGAAGGGTGGGAACAATACCGGTCATACTATGGCGGTGACCACAAGGAGCGGTAGAGGTGGTGAAGCAAGTACCTCCAAGAAAAAGGAAGTTGTGAGTGATGATGTTGAAGTGCAAAATGAAGATGATCCTTTATTTGTTGAGCAAGTGAGTGAAGAAAAGTTGGATGGTGAGGTAAGGATTGATATTCATGACAATGAGGAGAAGACTCAAAATGAAGTGAAATAGGCATACCGAAAATGGTAATGCCTAAAGCCAAGGCTCCCTTGCCAAGGCCTCCTCCAGCTTACCCTCAAAGACTTGCAAAGCAGAAGAATGAAAACCAGTTCAAGAAGTTTATTAAGATGATGAAACGTTTGTCGATCAATGTGCCCTTGGTGGAAGCTCTAGAGCAAATGCCGGGATATGCCACGTTTATGAAAGACTTGGTCACTAAAAAGAGATCTATGGATTGTGAGACCATCAAAATGACTCATCAAGTGAGTGTCATTGTGCACTCGATGGCTCCAAAGCTTGAAGATCTCGGCGCATTTACCATTCCATGTACCTTTGGGAGTGTGGGTTTTGCAAAAGCCTTGTGTGATTTGGGAGCAAGTATAAATTTGATGCCTTACTCCGTATTCAAAACTTTGGGTATTGGTCAACCCAGAACTACTTCAATGAGATTGCAAATGGCTGATAGAACAATGAAGAGGTTGCTTGGTACTATTGATGATGTTCTTGTTCGAGTTGACAAGTTTATTTTGCCTGCAAATTTTGTGATTCTTTGACTGCGAAGTCGACTATGAGGTGCCAATAATATTGGGAAGGCCTTTCCTCTCAATAGGGAAGCCATTGGTTGATGTGGAAGTAGTGGAGCTCACCTTCTGGGTGGGTGACAAAAAGGTTGTCTTCCATGTGTGCAAATCAATGAGACAGCCAGATAGTACTGAGGTTTGTTCTTTTGTGGATTTGTTGATGGAGGTGATAGTTGATGACACGAGTGCCATGATCAATGTGGAGGATCCTTTGGAAGCTATCTTATTGAACCATGATGTGACCGAGGATGAAGGCTTGGTAGAGTATGTCAATGCCTTGCAAGGAATGGGTTCTTACTCATATTAGCCCCGTAAACTTTCCTTGGATCTTGAGAATAGAAAGACTCCACCAACAAAGCCCTCAATTGAGGAACCTCCCGTATTGGAGTTGAAGCCTTTACCTCATACCTCAAGTATGAATTCTTGGGCCTTTGTTCAAATTTACCTATTATTCTTTCTTCGTGCCTTACTAACGTGCAGGTAGATGCCACCCTTGAGGTGCTTCAAAGAAGGAAGAGGGCAATTGGATGGACTCTAGCTGATATTCGGGGGATAAGCCCTGCCTTTTACATGCACAAGATTATACTTTAGGATGATACCAAACCCTCCGAGGAACATTAAAGAAGGTTGAACGAGGCTATGCAAGAGGTCGTCAAGAAGGAAGTTATCAAGTGGCTAGATGCAGGGGTTGTGTATCCCATCTCAGATAGTTCATGGACTTCACCAGTACAATGTGTGTCGAAAAAGGGGGGTATGAATGTGGTCATAAATGAGCAAAATGAGTTGATCCCCACTAGAACTGTCACCGGAGGGAGGGCATACATGCACTACCAGAAGATGAACAAAATGACCCGCAAAGATCATTTTCCATTGCCCTTTCTTGACCAAATGCTGGATAGACTTGCTGGGCATTCCTACTATTTCTTTTTGGATGGGTACTCAGGCTACAACTAGATTATGATTCCACCAGAGGACCAGGAGAATACCACCTTCACATGTCCGTATGGCACCTTTGTATTTTCCCGGATGCCATTTGGTTTATGTAATGCATCGGCTACCTTTCAGCGGTATATGATGGCTATAATTACTGACATGGTGGAGGACTTCTTGGAAGTGTTCATGGATGATGTTAGTGTTGTGGGTGACTCTTTTGATGAATGTTTGGGTAATCTTGACAAAGTGTTGGCCCGATGTAAGGAGACAAATCTAGTGCTTAATTGGAAAAAATGCCACTTTATGGTCGAGGAGGGCATTGTCCTTGGCCATAAGATCTCAAAGAACGGTATCGAAGTGGACAAGACGAAGATTGAAGTGATTTCAAAACTCCCTCCTCCTACTTCCGTCAAAGGAGTGAGGAGCTTTATTGGGCATTCGGAGTTCTACCGAAGGTTCATCGAGGACTTTTCCAAGGTGGTGAATCCCTTATGCAAATTGTGATGGTGTGATCCGAAGATGTGTTCCAGAAGAGGAGAAAATGAGTACTCTTGATGCTTGCCATTCCTTGCCCTATGATAGTCATCATGGTGGGGCGAGAATTGCTTCAAAGGCTCTTAGTTGTGGTTTTTATTGTCCTACTCTATATAAAGATGCTGGTGAGCTTGTTAAGAGATGTGATGAGTGTCAGAGAGTTACTGGAATTTCCAAGAAGGATGGAATGCCTTTCACCACTATTCTTGAGGTTGACATTTTTGACGTGTGGGGTAGAGACTTCATGGGGCCTTTTGTGAGTTTGTGTGGCAACACTTATATTCTGGTGGCCGTTGATTATGTTTCCAAGTAGGTTGAGGTCGTGGATTTGCCCAACAATGAAGCCCAGAGTGTGGTGGCGTTTCTCAAGAAAAATATCTTCACACGGTTTGGCACTCCTCGGGCAATCATCAGTGATGGGGGTTCTTATTTCTGCAATAGGGCATTTGACACTTTGCTTGCAAAGTGTGGTGTCAATCACAAGGTATCAACCCCTTATCATCCTCAGGCTAGTGGACAAGTTGATGTGTCTAACAGGGAGATTAAGAGCATATTGTCAAAAACTATCAATACAAATATGACTAATTGGGCAAGGAAACTGGATGATGCCTTGTGGGCCTGCAGGACTACTTATAAGACTCCAATTGGTATGTCTTCGTACTGGTTGGTATTTGGGAATTCATGCCATCTTTTAGTTGAGTTAGAGCACAAGGACATGTGGGCTTTAAAGAGGTTAAATCTTGAATGGGATGTTGCAGCAAATCTCCGGGTGGAGCAACCCAATGAACTTGATGAGTTCCGGTTTCATGCCTATTCCAGCTCATCCTTGTATAAGGACAAGATGAAGTACTTACATGACAAATATGCCCAGAGCAAGGAATTCAAGGAGGGTGACTTGGTTCTCTTGTTCAACTCTCGGTTACGATTGTTTCCGGGAAAGCTCAAGTCAAAATGGAGTGGCCCTTTTGAAGTGGTACATGTGACTCCGTTTGGTGCTCTTGATTTGAAGAATAAAAATTGTAAAGTTTTCAGAGTTAATGGGCACCGAGTATAACACTACCTGAGAAAATTTGATGACAGCCACGTGGTGGCCTTGATCAACTTCAAATGATGATGGTAACATACATCGTACTGCGACATTAAATCAGGCGCTTCTTGGGAGGCAACCCATGTGTTTTTCATTTACTTCCTTTTCATTTTCTTCTTAGTGTAGGATTTGTTTTGAACTAACTTGTTGTGAGATTTGTGTAGGAATTTTTGATGCAGTGCATGACTAATATTGGAAATTTTGCTAAATGTGCATTTGGACCGCTGATCGTGCTCAAATTTTCGCGGTCAGCGGAAGCTTTTTTGCAGGGGCATAATTGGGTAGCGAACGCGGACTTTAAAATTCCAAAATGTGAACTCTTTGAAGTTTGAACCGCGTCCGCGGTGTTTTTTCGCGGTCAACGAACCTTGTTTTGCGGCAACGCCCACTTTTCCGCTCTCAGCGGTTCCTCCTTGTTAATAGCCCTTCTAAAAGGTAAAAGCACGGACCGCAGTAGAATTCCGTGGTCGCGCCAGGTAAAGTTTGTGGGTCCCTTTGCTTTTTAGTATAAATAGAAGGTCATTAGACCTTTTACCCTTTTCGCACTTTGCACTCTCCAAAGAAAAGGGTTACTATTCATCTCCTCTAATCTGCTCCCACTATGCGTAACACTAATCAGAAGTGCATTTCCACCATTTATCATACAACTGGTATGCTCAAATCATCACATTGTTTTTAAATTTGTGCTTTTCTTTTCTTGTGGTTTTAACTTCTTCCTCTTCTATTTTAGTTTTAACTAGGGTTAAGTAATTGTTAATTAGTTGAGGCTAAAAATTCATGGTGATACTTGTTGTACATGCCTAGTAGGGGTTGGTAATGTTCATGATACTTGTTACTGACTAAAAAAGTGAAACTCTAGGTCTAGGAAGGTCAAATATGCTCGTCTGGTCGTAGAATTCCGCGGAAACGGTCCAACTTTCGTTGTCCACATTCATGCTGTGTAAGAGCTCAATGGTTTGTTTTCTGTGGTCAGCGGTGAAAATTCCGATGACAACCGTCTACGTTATGCGGTCACAATTCCTTTTTCGCGAACAGCGGATTCTAAGTTCAGAGACTTGTCAAATTGAGTCCGCAGTTGCGTCTATTTTTCTGCGGACAGCGGTGCAGCTTTCGCGATCGCGCCTACTTTTCCACTCTCAACGGTACCTCAGATTCAGAGAATGGGTAGTCTGATTCCAAACATTTCGCAAACGTGGTTCTTTTTCTGCGGTCCACGATTACCTTTTCACGGTCGTGCTTCTTTTTTCGCGGTCAGCGGATTCTGATTCTGAGAGGCAGTAATGCCAGTCCTCTGCTATGATTTATTCCATGTGAAATGTTTTAGCTTCAACTACAATGCTTAACCATATGATTGATACATTGTTCTAACGTTGTTTCATGGCTTATTCTCTGCAGACAATTGTCACAACCCAAACCGATGGGCCGCGACGGGCACCCGGTACCTTACTCAATCGAGTACCAATGTAACGTATCTTTCTTATTACATCATCATATACACGTGACATACGGGCCTAATAGGCCAACATAATCATTTATAAACTCAAAACATAGGCCGACAAGGCCGTACAATCTTTCACGTACAATACATATGTCTACAAGCCTCTAAGAATACATAAATATCATATAGGTCGGGACAGAGTCCCGCCATACCAAACAATACACATCTAAATCATACTAACCAAACGAGCAACTCCGAAGCAAATGGAGCGCACCAACATCTTCCGTTGAGCTGATAGCCTACTTGGAGGGCTCTTCACCTGTCTATCGGGACCTGCGGGCATGAAACACAGCATCCCCAGGCAAAAGGGACGTCAGTACGAATAATGTACCGAGTATGTAAGGCGCATAAATAAATACATAAGAGACATGGAAGAACATATAGAGTACATGACTCAGCCTGTAAGTATGAATAACTTTGTAGATCATAGATTACTTTTAGCGTCATGCATGTGCATGTGAATGTCATGTCGTGCATAGGTACATGTTTCATAACATCATCAGCCTCTGAGGGCATTCCATTATATCATACCGGTCACTGTGGGCAAAATCATCATTGTATACCAACTGATCAGGTGGTGGTGCGTATATAACACCATAGCCTTTCCCATATCCCATATACATATATTTACATGTATACGCGAATATAACGCCATTTGAGTACATACATATATATGCGTATATAACGCCGTTTGAATCATATTTCAGCCACTGTGGGCAACATCATCATCATATACCAGCTGATCAGGTGGTGATGCGTATATAACGCCGTAACCTTTTCCCATATCCCATATACATATATTTACATATATACGCGTATATAACGCCAACTGGTCATGGGTCAGTGCACATGAATGCAGTGCATAAAAAGTACGTCAATAAAATTATTCGGAATGTCATAAGACCATTTTGCTTCTGAGTAATATCATAAAGTAAACTCTTTTCAACTTTCATAATTTTCTGAGACCCATGAACAGATGATAAAATATTATGACACATGGAAATTAAAGAACATAGATATTTCTATTACTTCTATGAGTAGAGTCACTTATGGAATTTGTGCATTTGCACGTTTCGTTCATATCATATGGATCATGCCAAAAGAAAGAAGGTATAGCCTTAACATACCTGAGATGATTCTCTTTATAATACCTCTAATACACGTCTTCTGCGAAAATACATAACGACAAATCGAAGTAGGAAGATTACACTGTTCTTCCATAAAATACCACTCACGTTGCTGCTACTACAATATAGATTGATGTTATATCTCCTCCAAAAATAGAATTGCTCATGTACTTTTGTTGTTGCTATTCATTAAGCTTAAGAATATCTTTATGACACCATTTTCACTTTTATCTCCATTGTCAACTTCTTTAGATCCATCACTGTTTTCACTTTATAACTTTGCATCATCTTCAAATATAACCATCAAAACTAAACAGCAAAAGCTCACGTTGTGCAAGAAGCAATAATAATGGTGGTAATGTTGACGGGATTCTTGGGCTTGGATGGAGCTATAATTCAATTGTTCCTCAAATTGGTAAATTGTTTTCATATTATATTGGTAGCATTCTGACCAAACATTGAATGAAGTGTTCTTGGTATATTGAAAACCTTGGAAAATGAAGTGTTTTTGTGATTAACACATTGCCACCTAGATTAACTACATTAAGAGTCATCTATATTTTAAGGGGAGGGGCTGCCACGTTGGGGGCTCAAGACTTATCTAACAATGTATTAAGTTTTTAATTAGGTAATACCCTGCTACCCAATAATTATCCGCATAATTAAGAATAATCTCAATTAACTTAAAATACCACTTACTTTTAATATACTTTAGACCCTACTATCATGGTCATATGTTACCTTGTATGGTACTAGTCCGTAAATATCGGGTATTAACACTCGGCCCGTAGTTTATCCCAACATGCCAAACTTGGACAGAAATTCATTTTTTTGACTTGCTTCCCCTCTCACCTTCACAAATTTATTCATCACTTATAATCCTTATAATCTCCAAATAATCTTTTCCTTGGACTGATGTCAATTACTTTACGACAAATTTAATGTAAAATACTGCAGGGTGAAACATCGTCGTAACTTATTACTGCGAAGTGTAACATCACCGTAATATTGCAGGGTGTAACATCATTCCCCCCTTTGAAACATTCGTCCTCGAATGTTGACTGATGCTCTTATCATATTCATAACTTATAGCTCTTGTGATACCTTAATACTCTTCTTGCCATTTAAGCAGTTGCTCTGTGAATAAATCCAAAGTCTAGGGTATTCCCCTCTTTAGTTTTCTTGCTCATATCATGACTTGTGTTCGAAATCTTTCTAATCTCATAACTATTGCTATCTTCTGTCATGCAGCCTGTAAGTGCGCCTATGGGACTCTTCTTTCCTCTCTTTTTTTTGCTCTAGCTTCTAGCCAATCTCTAGACGTCACTTTGCAAACACATACAGAGCTTAATAAAATGTCCCTCTAGGCATTTGTAGGTATACTAAAGTTCTTTTCTTGGTACTTCATTGAAATTACGAATATTGCTACATCTTGTGTCATAGACCTGGTTATCCATTCATTGTTGATTTACCTCAATTTTGGTCTACAATATACCACTGATAACTTAGCCTTTTATGTAATATTGCTACTAGGATTCACGTTCTATCGGGGAACATCTAAAATGATTAGATTGATCCACTTGGGGCGATACCATGCTTTCATAAACATATCTCACAGTATCCCAATGTGATTTACCTTGCTTGGGTATATAATCCTGTCCAATTAATGAGATCCCTTTCTTTTCTTCGTCAGATCATTACTCAATCGAAGGCCTAAATTATACCCTCATTCTATTACCAGAGAACCATTCCATCTCTTCTAAATGCCACTAGTCTTAGATTCTTTTGATCTCATTCAGGCTATATTGAGATTTTTATAACTTAGAGGAACCATCAGCTCATTTATTTTCCCGGGGTTAATCGCGAGGACTTATCCATTTTTGTCACCCTCTCCCTTACCTTCTTCTTATCATTACTCTTGTCTTTCTAAAACCTTGTCGTTATATCATACTTTAGCTTGTGATCGATTCCCTTAGGCTTTTCTGGAACATCAAGAGAGACATCGCATCGTCTCTAACTCTTCTTTTACTCTCTAATTAGACCTTTCGGTACTTAGAAACCATAGGCTGGAAGGTATGCTACTGATGACATTGCTGCTATCATCCCTGGATACTAAATCCCAGTGCTTCTAGTCTTTTACCTGAAGTATGGACCACTCTCATCCTTCTATACTTGAGTATTTCGTACATTGTGCACCTTTACCTTACTTTCCTTAAAGCCTCACATCACATCTTCTATCTCTTTCGTACCTCTGATTTTTAAGGGAGATCCTGTAATGTTCTCGATCACGATATTTCTATTTTTCTGGGTCCAATAAACAAACTCCTTATTTACTTGGGTGATGTAACTCTTTAGTTTCCTCCTTCTTTTGATCGGCCTTTACGTCGGCTTAAGCTATCTTCCGATCTGGGGTTCATGGTATTAGTTATTTTGTTTAGCCTTTCATGGGCGCTGAGGAATATGCATGATACAATCCTTTAACAATTTAATCTCTCGTTCATGACCTGGGTTCAATTCTTTCTTTTAACATATACCAGAATCTTCTACGGTTGTATATGCTGCATGCATAACTCTCCGAACCCTTAAGTGCATCGATAACGTAACCAATTCTGGATCATTGATTGAATAATTTCTTTTATTCCATCTTAGCTTTCTTTCAACGTAAGCTATTTTATGGTATTTCTGCCCCATTATTGCGTCCATACTTAGGTTATCTTAGTGCCCATACATGCCCGAGTTTTTGTGCAACTCATATGATCTCGGATATTACTTTTAATTTTACTTCCCGTTCATTAGCCACGGTAGGTGCCACTTTCCTTTGAAATGCTTACAATGTTGTTGCGAGATTGTTGTTACACGACCATTTCCTCTTTAGGTCGTTGTGCTTAGGTTGAAGCCTTCTTTCTTATCTCCTCAGCTAGTCTTTCGTTGTAGTACTTAGGGAGAACCCTTGACTCTCATAAAGTTGTGAGCTTATTACGGACCTTTTTGATGTCCTTACTTGCCAATAATCATCCGTAGTTTCTTACTTTCATGCCCTTGTGCTTGTATGGTTGCTTCTGAATCAATTTTTTGACTACCTTCCTAGTGACACTTTCTTTTATCCCCGAAACACTCATACGGTACTTTTAACTACCCTTAGTTTTTTCTTGAATATATCTCAAGTATTCTTCGAGGTTGAATTCCCCATGTTGGTTCTACTATGTTTATCTTATACGATCCGATGACTCGTCTGTAATCTCCTGTTTAGCCATAACTAGGATCTCTCTAACCAATTACTAATTACTCGTTGGCCCATTCTCATATCAGTATTCCTAGTAATTTTTCTTGGGTTATTTCCTTTGTCTTAACTTACATCTCACACTGGTTCCTTATCTATTAATAGCAGCTCAGGCAGGAACCTTTACTTTCTCTCCTTGACGTCATGCTTGCACAATATTCTTGAATCGTAGCGTATCTGTATGATTTGGATAAGTTCCATCTCATTCCTCTTTCATTTATCGCATTCTTCATTTACCATGCCATAGTCACTAGAACCACTTAATTCTGACTTAATACCACATCACTTCATATTCCCCCCTTTAAGGTGTACTAAGAGTTGAAGCCACGAGGATTTACCTATAGATGTTTTACCTCTTCATCTTTGGCGTTGTTTCACAACACCAATGATCCTTACTCACCTTGCAACAATCCTTCTATACCAAAGATGACAAATTCCCTTACTTGCGAGGGTGACACTTAATGTAACTGGTACATACAGTCCCTTAAACTTAACTTTGCTAACATTGCTTGCTCTTAGGGAAGCGTCTTCCTGAATGACCATTCTCTGAATTTCTCATGAATCTTCTTCTGTTGTCCGTCCTATTATTGTCGGAACGCGATTAGAATTTCTCATGATGCTGACTATTATCAAATCACTCAGTCCCTAATTCATATTTAGTTTATCTTATTTACCAGCCCATACTGATTTCTATTATCCTGGGGTTTAATTCTCCCTTTTGGTAATCACGTTAGAGTCACGAACTTATTCCTTGATATGAGGATATGACTTTATGGCATATACTCTTTTGTTGTCCTAAGGCCTGTTACCTCTCGTCTCTTCATTCACTTGACTAGACTCTGTAATACTGTCATTTCTTCTTCTTTTTTTCCTACCGGCGTTATCCATGTATCACACCTTATTCATAATGCTTTGTTATCTTTCTTCTCATTACTCTGCTAATATTTTTGCATATCCCTTTTCTTGTGAAAACTTCAACACGACATTCTTTCGCTTTTCGCTCTCCTTTCTTTATTCCTTGACTCTTCGGGTTACTCAACGTCCTTATTCTACTAGGGACAAGAGTCATACTAAGGTAATATTTATCTCTTCCAGGCTTTCAGTGCCTATCATCTGATTTTTTTTTATCATGCTAGTATTCACATCTAATTGTAATATTCTAGAGTGCATCATCTGAGTGTCTCACAAAGAGATCTATTAGCACATTTGCAATATCCTTCTGCAATGTCCACTAATACAAGTAATCCATTCACCAATTTGGGTTACCCTAACCCCAGTTGGATCTTCATATTCCGTCCTTCTCTTAACTATACTTGTTAGCCTCCACAAGGCATAATTGAAATGGGTGTGATCAATTGTACATACCTCTGTTACTATTGAATATAACTCAAAAAGCTTATGTTCCTCTGCCTCAATTATAAATGTTGTTAACCTTCATTAACTGGGTACCTCGTACCCTTTTTCATCTTGCTCCTTTTACTTGCTAAAACTTGTAGTTATCTTCTTAATCTCTCGTTGTCTTTCACCATAAATATGGATAGGCATTCTTGCCTTAAGGCTTCTTATTAGGAAGCTTACACCTTTCAGTACACCCATGATATGCTAATGACCTCATATTTACTTATCGTAGGCATCATACAAAAATCCAATTCCTCTTACTCAGCTCTTCCACAACTATCTCTCTTTCCAACCTTCTTTCCGGATATAGGCATCGTCTTATTTTGAATAAAATAGAATTTCGAAACTTGGATTCTTATAAGTGAGCTTTACCACACGATCTAGAGTAAGAAGAAAGAGTGACAATCCTAAATGCCCTGTAGCCTCCTGCTTATAAGTGTGGTGCACGACACACCCATAAACAAGACTCTACTAGACACGGCTTCTAGACTCCCTAGGACAGAACTGCTCTGATAGTACTTTTGTCACAACCCAAACCGATGGGCCGCGACGGGCACCCGGTACCTTACTCAACTGAGTACCAATGTAACGTATCTTTCTTATTACATCATCACATACACGTGACATACGGGCCTAATAGGCCAACATAATCATTTATAAACTCAAAACATAGGCCGACAAGGCCGTACAATCTTTCACGTACAAGACATACGTCTACAAGCCTCTAAGAATACATAAATGTCATATAGGTCGAGACAAAGTCCCGCCATACCAAACAATACACATCTAAATCATACTAACTAAACGAGCAACTCCGAAGCAAATGGAGCGCACCAACATCTTCCGCTGAGCTGATAGCCTACTTGGAGGGCTCTCGACCTGTCTATCGGGACCTGCGGGCATGAAACGCAGCGTCCCCAGGCAAAAGGAACGTTAGTACGAATAATGTACCGAGTATGTAAGGCACATAAATAAATACGTAAGAGACATGGAAGACATATAGAGTACATGACTCAGCCTGTAAGTATGAATAACTTTGTAGATCATAGATTACTTTTAGCGTCATGCATGTGCGTGTGAACGTCATGTCGTGCATAGGTACATGTTTCATAACATCATCAGCCTCTGAGGGCATTCCATTATATCATACTGGCCACTGTGGGCAAAATCATCATCGTATACCAACTGATCAGGTGGTGGTGCGTATATAACGCCATAGCCTTTCTCATATCCCATATACATATATTTACATGTATACGCGTATATAACACCATTTGAGTACATACATATATATGTGTATATAATGTCGTTTGAATCATATTTCAGCCACTGTGGGCAACATCATCATCATATACCAGCTGATCAGGTGGTGATGCGTATATAATGCCGTAACCTTTTCTCATATCCCATATACATATATTTACATATATACGCGTATATAACGCCATCAGGTCATGGGTCAGTGCACATGAATGCAGTGCATAAAAAGTACGTCAATAAAATTATTCAGAATGTCATAAGACCATTTTGTCTCTGAGTAATATCATAAAGTAAACTCTTTTCAACTTTCGTAATTTTCTGAGACCCATGAACAGATGATAAATATTATGACACATGGAAATTAAAGAAAATAGATATTTCTATTACTTCTATGAGTAGAGTCGCTTATGGAATTTGTGCATTTGCCTGTTTCGTTCATATCATATGGATCATGCCAAAAGAAAGAAGGTATAGCCTTAACATAACTGAGATGATTCTTTTGATAATGCCTATAATACACGTCTTCTGCGAAAATACGTAACGACATATCGAAGAATGAAGATTACACTGTTCTTCCATAAAATACCACTCACGTTGCTGCTACTACAATATAGATTGACGTTATATCTCCTCCAAAAATAGAATTGCTCATGTACTTTTGTTTTTTCTATTCATTAAGCTTAAGAATATCTTTATGACACCATTTTCACTTTTATCTCCGTTGTCAACTTCTTTAGATCCATCACTATTTTCACTTTATAACTTTGCATCATCTTCAAATATAACCATCAAAACTAAACAGCAAAAGCTCACGTTGTGCAAGAAGCAATTATAATGGTGGTAATGTTGACGGGATTCTTGGGCTTGGATGGAGCTATAATTCAATTGTTCCTCAAACATTGATTGAAGTGTTCTTGGTATATTGAAAACCTTGGAAAATGAAGTGTTTATGTGATTAACACATTGCCACCTAGATTAACTACATTAAGAGTCATCTACATTTTAAGGGGAGGGGCTGCCACATTGGGGGCTCAAGACTTATCTAACAATGTATTAATTTTTTAATTAGGTAATACCCCGCTACCCAATAATTATCCGCATAATTAAGAATTATCTCAATTAACTTAAAATACCACTTACTTTAATATACTTTATACCCTACTATCATGGTCATATGGTACCTTATATGGTACTAGTCTGTAAATATCGGGTATTAACACTCGGCCCATATTTTATCCCAACAAGCCAAACTTGGACGGAAATTCTTTTTTTTTTACTTGCTTCCCCTCTCACCTTCACAAATTTATTCATCACTTATAATCCTTATAATCTCCAAATAATCTTTTTCTTGGACTGATGTTAATTACTTTATGACAAATTTAATGTAAAATACTGCAGGGTGCAATATCGTCGTAACTTATTACTGCGAAGTGTAACATCACCGTAATATTGCAGGGTGTAACATTATTCCCCCCTTTGAAACATTCGTCCTCGAATGTTGACTGATGCTCTTATCATATTCATAACTTATAGCTCTTGTGATACCTTAATACTCTTCTTGTCATTTAAGTAGTTGCTCTGTGAATAAATCCAAAGTCTAGGGTATTCCCCTCTTTAGTTTTCTTGCTCATATCATGACTTGTGTTCGAAATCTTTCTAATCTCATAACTGTTGCTATCTTCTGTCATGCAGCCTGTAAGTGCGCCTATGGGACTCTTCTTTCCTCTTATATATTTACATGTATACGTGTATATAACGCCATTTGAGTACATACATATATATGCGTATATAATGCCGTTTGAATCATATTTCAGCCACTGTTGGCAACATCATCATCATATACCAGCTGATCAGGTGGTGATGCGTATATAACGCCGTAACCTTTTCTCATATCCCATATACATATATTTACATATATACACGTATATAACGCCATCTGGTCATGGGTCAGTGCACATGAATGCAGTGCATAAAAAGTACATCAATAAAATTATTCGGAATGTCATAAGAACATTTTGCCTCTGAGTAATATCATAAAGTAAACTCTTTTCAACTTTCGTAATTTTCTGAGACCCATGAACAGATGATAAAATATTATGACACATGGAAATTAAAGAACATTGATATTTCTATTACTTCTATGAGTAGAGTCACTTATGGAATTTGTGCATTTGCACGTTTCGTTCATTCATATGGATCATGCCAAAAGAAAGAAGGTATAGCCTTAACATACCTAAGATGATTCTCTTAATAATGCCTCCAATACACGTCTTCTGCGAAAATACGTAATGACAGATCGAAGTAGGAAGATTACACTGTTCTTCCATAAAATACCACTCACGTTGCTGCTACTACAATATAGATTGACGTTATATCTCCTCCAAAAATAGAATTGCTCATGTACTTTTGTTGTTGCTATTCATTAAGCTTAAGAATATCTTTATGACACCATTTTCCCTTTTATCTCCGTTGTCAACTTCTTTTGATCCATCACTATTTTCACTTTATAACGTTGCATCATCTTCAAATATAAACATCAAAACTAAATAGCAAAAGCTCACGTTGTGCAAGAAGCAATAATAATGGTGGTAATGTTGACGGGATTCTTGGGCTTGGATGGAGCTATAATTTAATTGTTCCTCAAATTGGTAAATTGTTTTCATATTATATTGGTAGCATTCTGACCAAACATTGATTGAAGTGTTCTTGGTATATTGAAAACCTTGGAAAATGAAGTGTTTATGTGATTAACACATTGCCACCTAGATTAACTACATTAAGAGTCATCTACATTTTAAGGGGAGGGGCTGCCACGTTGGAGGCTCAATACTTATCTAACAATGTATTAATTTTTTAATTAGGTAATACCCTGCTACCCAATAATTATCCGTATAATTAAGAATTATCTCAATTAACTTAAAATACCACTTACTTTTAATATACTTTATACCCTACTATCATGGTCATGTGGTACCTTGTATGGTACTAGTCTGTAAATATCGGGTATTAACACTCGGCCCGTATTTTATCCCAATATGCCAAACTTGGACGGAAATTCTTTTTTTTTTGACTTGCTTCCCCTCTCACCTTCACAAATGTATTCATCACTTATAATCCTTATAATCTCCAAATAATCTTTTCCTTTGACTGATGTCAATTACTTTACGACAAATTTAATGTAAAATACTACAGGGTGCAACATTGTCGTAACTTATTACTGCGAAGTGTAACATCACCGTAATATTGCAGGGTGTAACAACAATGGTGCGATCTAGAGGTGCCGGTGATACACAAAAAAGGAGGGTTGAATCCTCTCGAGGAAGGGGAAAAGGAGGACAAGGAAGGACCAAGTTGCCATTAGCGGCCTAGAAATTGATAGGAAGCTGAGGAAAACAATCAAAGCTGCGGACAGAGCCGCATCCCATTCTGAGGGTAGTGAGTATGTCCCTTCCTAGGAAGTTTTGGAAGGAGATTCAATGCCCACACACATTCCCACAGACTTCCAAGGGAGATTTCAGTTATGAACGAGCCTACACCCCTGCCTCTCCTGCTTCTTCTGAGTCATCTGATGGCTCAGAGGAAAGTAGTGAGTCTTCAGCATCAACCTCTCCAATAGCTTCTCTACCTAGACAAGACCCTACTGATATAGATGTTGAGATCCCTGACGACGGGAGGGGTGGTGACACCCAGACAAGAGGGTTGGAGAGAATAAGGAACCCGGTGGTATGGCAAGAAAGATTTGTTCATGAAAAAGCCTACCACAAGTTTCGGGAGTGCTGGCCTTAGAGGTCACTCACACACGAGAGGCAATTCATAGAAAGGGATCTTCTACCCCATAACCCCAATGTGAAGAGGCAATTTGATGAAAGAGTGGGGTGGAAATTTTTCACAAGCTAGATGTCGAAGGCCAATGAGCATTTAGTCAAAGAGTTCCATGCCAACGTAGCCCACATAAAAAGGGTTACCTATGTGACCAAGGTACATAACCGGAAAATTTGATTTGATAACAAGACACTGATTGACTATGTTGGGTTTAATGACAAGGATGAGTCCTTGTATCTGGTGAAGCCAAAGAGGCCATTCTCCTGGTACAGCCTTCAAGGGTCAGACAACCCCAAGTCTAAGGGCAAATCCTCCACCTCTACTGGCCATTCTAAAGAGCCAGAGGTGGAGGCCACTCGTTCCGATCCTCTCACTACCATACCACATCCTCCCTCCGGACCATCTACTTCAATGCCCTCTTCGGTGCCTTCTTCATCAGCTTACCTTTTCACTGCATTGAGGGTTAACCAGACTATGTCCAGTATCAACAACTGAATGCAGACAGCTACATCAAAGTTGTATATCCTATCCAGCACAGTGGCAGCTCAGTCAGCTCCGGCACAGCCTCAGGTGCCTGCTTCAGTGAAGGAATCACTAAAGGAGTTTCTGGACAATTAGAAGAAGCTCCTGGACAACCAGAAGCTGATCATGGCCACTTTGGAAGCACAAGGAAAAGAAATCACAAACCTGAGCAAACAAACAAAGAAAATGAAGAAGACTCGAGCTTCAAAGGAGTCGGTAAAGCTACTGATGAAGGAGGTGGAAAAGATTAGATCAGCTAGAGACATCCCATTGGAGCTACTATTGGAGGACCCAGCTCAGGCGGCACAGGTACCAGAGCAGGAGGCTAATAAAGAGCCCGTGAGGAGAGGGGTGATTCCCCAAACTAAGGACTTAGAGATTGAGCTGGAGGACCCCGAGAAAGGTGACTCAGTCCAGCCACAGGACCCAGCTAGTGACCCCATGCAGACAAAGGAACCATAGGGAGTTTTCTTTACTCTCTAACCCCTCTTTGATCTTATTATATCAGAGAAAGCCATTGCGCGCTAGCCCCTTGTCTTGTATAGGGTGGAAAACCTGCGCACCCCTAAACTACAAGCTTTCTTTGAAGCCCCTACAACATGGGATATTTGAAGAATCCCCTTTCTACAAACCTTTCTATAATATAAGAGAAGCTCTTCGAGCTTTCTTCGTATGCTTGAGCGCATCCCCTTTCTATTAGTAAGGTTGTCAAATTTCCTTTAGTTCCTTTATGACTATAATATAAATTATTATAGGGGTATGGGGTTCGAGACAAAGAAAGATCAAGGCAGCATATCAGTTGTTCCTTTATACTTTACTTGGATCTGTTTTTATGCTATTAGCTATTCTGTTGATTCTTCTCCAAACAGGAACAACCGATTTACAAATCTCATTAACCACAGAATTTAGTGAGCGGCGCCAAATCTTTCTATGGATTGCTTCTTTCGCCTCTTTCGCCGTCAAAGTGCCTATGGTACCAGTTCATATTTGGTTACCCGAAGCTCATGTAGAGGCACCTACGGCAGGATCCGTCATCTTGGCAGGAATTGCTTTAAAATTGGGAACCTACGGGTTTTTAAGATTTTCAATACCCATGTTTCCCGAAGCGACACTTTGTTCCACTCCTTTCATTTATACTTTAAGCGCGATTGCTATAATATATACTTCCTCGACCACTTTAAGGCAGATCGATCTTAAGAAGATCATTGCTTACTCCTCAATAGCTCATATGAATCTGGTGACTATTGGAATATAATTATGATACTTTTTTTTATCGCTATTTTTCACCTTTGGTATGTATATAAATTTACCATTTATTTTTCACTTTTCGCTATTTTTGAATTTTGGTATATATATAAAGTTACATTTCCATGTATATATTCATTACTCTTTTATGTATATTCGTCTAAATCCCCTATTGTACATATTCAGTTTACTTTCCTTATTTTACTTTATAACTTCTTTTGAAATTTTCCTTAATAGCATAGCTTCTTCTTTCACTCAGTAGTTTCTTTTTCAATTTGTAGCTTCTTACTTTTATAAGCTTTCGTATCAATAAGCCTTTGGTTTTCTTAATACCACGATTCTTTCCAAAGGTGGAATTTGTATGAACCGGGTGGCTCTTCTCGGTGATGGATGGCATGACAACATTCTTAAGGGTTTGAGTCCATTTTCTTTATGTTTTTGTGTAAATAGTAGTAACGAATAAAAGTGTCTCAGGAAAAGCTTCACTTGGGCCTAACACATTTACCTTTGACCTTATGGTTAGAAACAAGTTGATTTGAAAGAATGGTGCTAGTTTTGACCTTTAGACTCTTGTGTTGACTAAACAATCATCGAGTGGTTTTTCGGGACCATTTGTATTGCTCAATCTTAGCTAAGGTTGTTTTGGTCCCTCGACTCTGTTCTCTTTAGCAATCCAATGGCTTGTGAGGTGAGGTATTGATTTGCAAGTCCAAGTCCCATGCCAATAAGTCTAGAACTTGCCCTGAATATTTGTCTAGGCGAAATTCTAAGTGTAGCTCGACTTGAGAAATGATTATACGCTCTCCTTGATCCAAATTGAAAACTTGAAAGAATCCATAGCCTACCAAATATGATATTCCTAGTCAACCCCGTTGAGTCATAGCCCTTGTTCTTTCAATAACCTTGATACAAGCCTTTATCGGTTCTAAAATAACCCTCTCTTAGCACCCGATCTTTCCTTAGCAGAATTGGCAAAAGCATAAGTTTGGGGGGAGAGAAGAGGAATGCAAAAGTGATAAAAGGTACAACATGAAGAAAATGGAAGGCAAAAGAAAAAGAAAGAAAAGCCAAAAATCCAAAAAGAAAGTGAACAATATAGAAAAATGAAGGGATTCAATAAAAGCAATGATAAAAGGCTTGGAATGGTTAGAAAGGAGAAAAACGATTGTCATGAACAAGAAAGAGCGAAAGTGTGTCTCTCTAGTCCCCTTAAGGAAGATAAAAATGACTAAAAGAGTAAAGAAAGTGTGAGCCGAAATGAGAAAATGAAGTGCTTAAGGAAAGATGACGCCTTCACAGACCAACATATCCTACCTTTAACCAAAAGCCTTCATTACATTCCTGCAAAAGCCCTATATGATTTCGAGTTGGGTGAGCTTACATTAGTGGTGATTCACATGAGAGGCAAGCTTATGGTACTTAGAGCCGGACTTGTGACCTTCTTTCTAGAGAGATGAGTGTATTTTCCACAATCCTTGTGCTGAGTGCTATAATCTAAAGTGAGGTTTGCTTATGGAGAGTAGAGGAGAAAGAGTTTGGGTTCTACGGCGACCTACGTAGTAGTAGAGCGAGCTTCCTTGATAAGTTAAGTCAACTCTTGATGCTCTTGTGTCGCACTAGAGCCATGGTGCTAAAAAGGTTGTATGTTGTTGATAATACATTTGTGTTGAGGGTAATTATTAGTCCCAATTGGTGCTTGATGAAGTCACCTTAGAACAGCTAAAATTCTTCTTTCTTTTACCTTGTAGAGGTGGGAATTACTTTGTTTGCTTGAGGACAAGTAAAAGCTTAAGTTTGGGGCAGTTGATAACTACGGATTCCAGCCTATCTTATGCTATCTTTTGCTTAGGTTTTGGATCAAAAATGTGTAAAAGTATTCCCGAAAACTAACTTATTATGCTTGTTTGTAGGGTTTGGTCAAAATAAAGCAAGAAAGTCATAACCAGCTTATAAAGGAGTTAAACCTGCACATGTTCAAAGTTGAGATAAAAGCGCTTACATCGAAGGAAAAGAGCGGCCGCGAAAGGTCTACTACTGAGGCAGCCACAATTACGTTGATAGTGGAATTGAGGTTCAGAGAAGGTGTTTTGGATGCAGACAGGGACCGCTGACCGTGGTGAAATAGTGCGGTTAGCGGAATACTTGACACGACCGTGATTCAGAGGCCTGGAAATTTGAGTTCAAATGAAGAGCGCGGTCGGCAAACATTTTATGCGGTCACGGTTGAAGACAACGCTGAGGCGGTCTCTTTTACGCTCCCAGAGAAATCAAGCCCAGTCCCAGTCTAAAATGGAAGAAATGCGGTCTGCGCTTGCTTTTGCACGGCCGCAAAAATTCAAGCACTGAGGCGCCCATTATTACGCTGATAGCGGAACCTCCGTAGGGGTATTTTTGTCCAGTAATTTTAGTTGTGCATAAATAGATCTTTTTCAAATTTTTAGGGCATCTTTTGTATTAAGGAGCTCGTGAATAGCCGTATTTTACTATTTAGAGTAATTTTAGAACAGCTTTAGCGATTAATCTCAGATTTTATTCTTGTAATCAACTTTTATGGCTTATATTTCATCTTCATCTTTGATTTCTACCTTGATTATGAGTAGCTAAACCTATTAGCTAGGGTTGTGACCCAACCCTAGTATGGGTATTTAATGGATCTTCAATTTTAGGGATTAATTATTTATGGGTTAGTGATATTTAGCTTGATTCATGCTTTAATTGTAGAATTAGTGGTTGCAAACACTGATTCGTGCCTTTATGACTTGGACTCTTCTTGAGAAAGAGGGACTAAGTCTAGAAAAATTAGGCTAACAAGGAATTGGGGTGCACTCAAGAGATTGATAGCCTCAATTAAAGGGTTAAACCTAGAGATAGTAATACCCGACTTGAGCCAATTTTTCTTGTATTATTTGAACACCCAATTGGGCTTGAGAAAGCCAATTAGGGCAAAGTCACTCAAACTACAGAGAGGTATAGAGTGAGTAATTTTGTGTAAAGGTTATATCACAACCCCAAATATAACAAGCGTGTCCTAAATTTTAGATCCCATTAGATACTCGCCTAGGTGTAAGTCACTTCCCTAGTGCTTTTTATCACTTGAGAAAACTTTACAAAAACATTGTACTTAGTTTATTTTCTGCAATCAGTAGCATTAAAAGTAGTATGGAAACAAATCCAAATATGTTTGGAAGTGCAATTAAAAGCAACACGCATAGCTAAATTAGATAGAAACTCAATTCCCAACCAATACTAACTCCATGTGAAAATCGATCCCGACCTTTCGGGTAAAAGCTGCATCGACCACTCATTGCTATTATATAATGGTGTAGTTGGAGCCGATCATGTTCGAGCATAAAGTTTCCTTCCTTGCTAAAATCGTTATCTGAGGGTGATTACCCCCGGTACTTGTGATCGGTCATAGAGAAGGCTTGGATACTATTGACGTGACCCCAACTCCATTTATAGCCGATCTTCAATTCTAAGTTAGCATGATCCACTATTGCCTCGTTAAAAACCTTGATGAAGAACCTATTTAGGACAAAATCGGTTCAAGGGAAAAAGAGTGTAACGCATGCTTTCATGCCTAAAAGTTGCATCATTCTTTGACCGTTATTTGCAAGTGTTAGTCCAATCTGTAATATATATGTAAAGAAAATAAATGAATGGGGTTGTACCATAGCAGTAGTATCGTTTTAAGTGGGTTACGTTCCATTTGTTCGGTAATCGCTCACCGTCCGCCGCTTCGAGTTTGTACGATCCTTTTCTAGTGATTTCGATAATTCGATATGGACCTTCCGAATTCGGTCCCATCTTGCCTTCGTTCGGGTTCCGGGTGTTTAGTGTCACTTTTCTTAATACCAGGTCCCCGATATTGAAGTGTCGGAGGTTGGCTCTCCGATTATAATACTTTTCGACCCATTGTTTTTGGGCGGCCAGCCGGACGAGGGCGGCCTCGTGCCTCTTCGCCTAACAGTTCTAGGCCCGCACTCATAGCCTCGTTGTTTAACTATTCGATAGAGTATTAGAACCTGAGACCCGGTTCCCCTACTTCGACAAGTATTAGTGCTTCGGCACCATAGACCAACAACAACGGGGTGGCCCCGGTACTAGATTTTGAGGTCATACGATATGCCCATAGGTCTTCGAGCAAAATTTCCTTCCATTTTCCTTTAGCACGGTAAACCTCTTCTTAAGATTTTGGTGTATCATTTTGTTCGTAGACTTTGCCTGCCTATCCTACTTGGGTGATATGGTTTTGATAGGATCCTTTTGATCTTATGGTCCTCGAGAAATTTGTTCACCTTACTGACGATGAACTGCTTCCCATTGTCGCACACTATCTAGGCCGGCATTCCGAATCGGCATATTATATGGTCCCAAATGAAATCAATATCTTCTTTCTCCTTGACCTTTACAAATGCCTAGGCTTCCACCCATTTAGAAAAATAGTCAGTCATAAATAATATAAATTGAGTCATACCATGTGCCAATTATTCTAGGTGAGGATAACTAGTTTCGGCCTCGCCTAGAGTTCTGCTAACATAATAGATAGGAAATTGCACACCTTCTTCTTTCCAGACTAGGACTCCACTTACCGCTACCTTGGATACCGCTAAGTACACAGGTATAGTTGTTTGTTTGCCTTCAGAGCTACCGTTTGAGTTCCTCCAAGGCTTGTTGGCAGTCCGGGGTCCATAAGAAGTTATTCTTCTTCTTTAACAGTGGGAAGAACCGATCGCTCTTGTCGGAGGACCTCAAAATGAATTGACCCAAAGCGGCTATGCACCTGGTTAACCTCTGAATGACCTTGACATTGTCTACTATGGTAATGTCCTCTATGGACTTGATTTTATCGGGATTGATCTCGATCCCCCAGTAGGACACCATGAATCCGAGAAATTTCCTGGAGCCGACTCAGAATGCACATTTTTCCGGGTTCAACTTCATATTGTACTTCTTAAATAGGTTGAAGGTTTCTTGCAAATGATTCAAATGGTCATCTACTCGCATGGACTTAACCAACATATCGTCAATGTTGATACCCAACTTTTTCCTATATATTTTTAATACATATATATACTTTCAAATAGCATATATTCATATATAAGCATGCATAAGCATTTTTATAATTTTTCTATAATTTTTAAATGTTTCAAATTGATTTATTTCCTCCCCTTTTACTCATAAAATTTCCAATAATTATCTTTCAAACTATTTTTTGTGGTAATTTAGCCATCTAAATTCCATATTTATGCCAAATACTACTTAAATATTTTCAGTGCATTTTCTATAATTGTATTTACATTTTTTATTTAATTTGCATATATTTGCAATACTAGCCCTATTAAAGCATAATTACGTTTTAATACATAAAATGTTCTTTTGTATTTTTAAAATGTTAAACAATTATTTTAAATCATTTTAGTACACGAAATTATTTTTCAGAAATCATTTATCATTTCTTATAAATTGTTAGTGTTAAAATGGCTATTTAAAATATGGCCTAATCATTTTTCAATTTAAGCACCAATTCAACCCAATCCAAATCCCAATACCCAGCCCAAATTTTGATTAAAATACCTGGCCGACACCCCAAATACCCGATCTGGCCCCCACACCCTTTAATTCCAGCCCTTGATCACAAAGATCAACGGCTACCATTTCCCCCTTCCTAAATTAAACCAAAGACCCCCCCCCCCCAACCCTATCATTTTCATTTACACCGTCTCCTTGAAATCCCCTCTGCTCTCAAACATTCTCAACCTAAATCTTCAAACGCCGACCCCCCATATATGGCCATCTCCGGTGACCTCTCACCATCTCTCAGGCCTTCAGTGGTTTCTCTCGTGTCATTCTTGCCTGTTCTTGGCCATTCCAGTGTGATTTTGAGTGAAATCGTCATATACTAGCCACGATCTATGGTTTTCTAAACAGGTTTCTTCATTTTGTATGGTTCTCTTCGAAACCCTAGTTTCGTTTCTAAAACTCCTAGATCTGTACAGATCTAAGACAATTTGAGTTTGTTCCTTGGGTGTTTTACAATAGCCTTGAGTTTTTTTACAAGAATCGTATGATTTCAAGTGATTTTTCATCTTTTTATAAAATTAGGGTTTCTGAAATTTCTTTTAAAACTCTGTTTAATGATTTTTTGTGTTCAAACTTCTCTTTCTCACATATTTTGACTGATTCTATGAGTTTACTACAGGCTTAACTCGCTTGTGTTGAAAGCCCTAATTTTTAGGGTTCTTCGTTTGGTTTCTGAGTATTAGTATATCTTAATGGTTCTTGCTTTGGGTTTTTGTAACTTTCTTGCCTTAATATGCTTCTACTGAGTTTCTTAGTTTGAGCTTTCACTGATTCTATGTGCTTGTGTTCATCTTGACTATTCACATCAAAACTTGTATACTTCTCCTTGAATCAGTGTTGTTTAACTTTTGAACTTATGTATCGATTCCTGACTACTCATACT